>NC_088875.1:32888454-32973219 GCF_032884065.1 Artemia franciscana
TAGCTTTTGCTTAAGAACCGTCATCAATTCAAGGAACAGCTCGTTCGCGTCTTGCTGAGCAAAGGGAAACGCTGACATTATTTGCGTAACAAGTAGCATTGGATGAGCATTATTGTTCTTGTCAAGTCTACTGTATACATCTTTCATTGCAGATACAACGCCACTGGTAAAAACCAATAAAAAACTAAAAAGAAAAAAACTAAAAAAAATTTTCATCTAAAAAACTAAAAAAAACTAAAAAAGGTAAAAACTAAAAGAACTAAAAAAGAAAAAAAAACTAAAAAAAGGAAGAAAACTGAAAAATAAAGGAGAAAAAGAAAACTAAAAAAATATAAATAAAAATAAAAAAACTAAAAAGATAAAAACTTCAAAAAAAAACTAAAAAGAAAAAAGAAAAAAACTACAAAACCTAAAAAAAGGTCAAAACCAATAAAAAAACTAAAAGGGGAACACTGGGACACAAATGACGACCGGGATACTGGGAATATAAATGACGACCGGGACACAGGGAATGTTCAATTAGCAATCACCATCAACAAAGCTCAAGGGCAATCATTAGAATCATGAGGTATAGATCTGAATATGGATTGTTTTTCCCATGGACAATTATATGTTGCATGTTCAAGAGTCGGTAAACCTGACAATCTAAATAAATGACGACACTCAAAGAGAAAGCGACCGGGACAAAAGGAATGTTCGATTAGCAATCAACAAAGCACCGGGGCACAGGGAGTATAAATGACGACGACCGGGACATAACTACAAAGGGGACGCCGGGGTGCACAGGGGGATATATAAATGACGATGGCGACTCAGGGAATGGTCGATTAGCAATCACCATCAACAAAGCTCAAGGGCAATCATTAGAATCATGAGGTATAGATCTGAATACGGATTGTTTTCCCATGGACCATTATATGTTGCATGTTCAAGAGTCGGTAAACCTGACAATCTATTTATATGCACAGACAATGGGACAGCAAAGAATGTTGTATATTCGCAAGTTTTACGTAGTTAAAAACACATATATATATATATATATATATATATATATATATATATATATATATATATATATATATATATATATATATATATATATATATATATATATATATATATATATATATATATATATATATATATATATATATATATATATATATATATATATACTAGCTGTTGGGGTGGCGCTTCGCGCCACCCCAACACCTAGTTGGTGGGGGCGCTTCGCGCCCCCCCAAGCCCCCCCGCGCGCGTAAGTCGTTACGCGCCATATTAGTTACGCGCCATTGTAGTTGTGTCCCTATGTCCCACCTGTGAATATAGATAGATATATATATATATATTGTTTGTTTTTTTGTTTATATTTTGTTTATATTTTTGTTTTTTACCTTTTTTTATTTTTTTAGTTTTTTTAGTTTTTTAGCTTTTTTAGTTTTTTTTATTAGTTTTTAGTTTTTTTTTAGTTTTTGCCTTTTTTTAGTTTTTTCAGTTTTTTTTTAGTTTTTAGTTTTTTACCTTTTTTTAGTTTTTTTTTAGTTTTTTAGCTTTTTTAGTTTTTTTTTCTTTTAGTTTTTTTGTAGTTTTTACCTTTTTAGTTTTTTTTCTTCTTTGTATTAGTGTGAAATAATTCAGACGTCATATGCGGACAAACACGACGTCACTCGACAGACAGACAGACAGACATAACCCACAAACAACTTATTTTTATATATATTTATTCATATTTTTTTAGTTTTCTTTTTCTCTTTATTTTTCAGTTTTTTCCTTTTTTTTAGTTTTTTTCTTTTTTAGTTTTTAGTTTTTTTTAGTTTTTTACCTTTTTTTAGTTTTTTTTAGTTTTTTTAGTTTTTTAGCTTTTTTAGTTTTTTTATTAGTTTTTATTTTTTTTGTAGTTTTTGCCTTTTTTTATTTTTTTTCAGTTTTTTTTTAGTTATTAGATTTTTACCTTTTTTTAGTTTTTTTAGTTTTTTAGCTTTTTTAGTTTTTTTTTCTTTTTAGTTTTTTTGTAGTTTTTACCTTTTTTAGTTTTTTTCTTCTTTTGTATTAGTGTGAAATAATTCAGACGTCATATGCGGACAAACATGACGTCACCTGATCCACACACAGATCCACACACAGACAACTTATTTATATATATATTTATTTTTATATATATATGTTTTTAACTACGTAAAACTTGCGAATATACAACATTCTTTGCTGTCCCATTGTCTGTGCATATAAATAGATTGTCTGCTTTACCGACTCTTGAACGTGCAACATATAATGGTCCATGGGAAAACAATCCGTATTCAAATCTATACCTCATGATTCTAATGATTGCTCTTGAGCTTTGTTGATGGTGATTGCTTCTTTTGATTCCTCGGCACGCTTTCTTTTCTGACTTTCTCTATCAGCAGCAAGTTTTTTGGCATAGACTCTTTGAGCATCTTCATCGGCTTTTGCCATTGTAAGTTCATCAGTCATTTTAAACTTAAACATTAATAGATTTCTACGTGAACATATATGTCTTAAATATCTTTAATGACGTCACCGTCATAGAAAAAATGACGACAACTAACTTCATGACGCCAGTCGACACAGAAACATGACGTCACCTGATCCACAGACAGACAACTTGTTTTTATATATATAGATAGATATAATTCTAAAATTGTCAGGTAATTTTCTATTTTGAAATAATTGGGAATTGCAATCTTTTAGGTTGAAAAGGCAGATCCATTGGAATCATGAGAATGCGTGGAATAAGAAAAGCCTCACCCTCAAAAGGCCCTGTCAAGATTGTTGCCTCTATTACGTTATAACAGACATAACACGTCACTTGTGTCCCGGTGTCCCGGTCTGTAGTTTCGTTAGTCGACAAACATGACGTCAGACGACAAACAACTTCATGACGACATACAGCTCAATCCTTATAATGACGTCAGTCGACAAACATGACGTCAGTCGACAGACAGACAAACAACTTATTTTTATATATATAGAAGATGTATATATATATATATATATATATATATATATATATATATATATATATATATATATATATATATATATATATATATATATATATATATATATATATATATATATATATACTTGTGTCGACGTCAGTCGACACACAAACATGACGTCACTATATATATATATATATATATATATATATATATATATATATATATATATATATATAATATATATATATATATATATATATACTTGTGTCGACGTTAGTCGACACACAAACATGACGTCACTATATATATATATATATATATATATATATATATATATATATATATATATATATATATATATATATATATATATATATATATATATATATATATATATATATATATATATATATATATATATATATATATATATATATATATATATATATATATATATATGTCTTGACACGGGCAGTGAACGGGGAATCATGTTATTCCTCTTTTTTCTGTCCTTTTTATGGGGTTGTCAAGCACAGGCAGTAATTTTGATGTATTTTTGCGACCTATGCGGGTGCCCTTCGGGCACCCGCACTTGAAAATTGAATCAAGCCCAATTGTATAAAGTGTTGCGCAGATCTTGGGTTGTAGAGTTTCGTAGATTTTTGAACGGAAGTCATGGCCAATTGACGAAAAAAGCCAAGACAAATTGTCCAGGTTAATTTTACCCCTTGGATGGCCGTTGTTACTGTCTCCCATTTATGCTCCATGCAAACGTGTCTTTTTACAATGACGAACTAGAGTCGTACCGGTTGGAGGTTCTCGCTGGGGAACAATCGCAGGTTGACTACAAGTTGACTTGGATGAAAATTTTCCTCTCATGCATATCACTCCACAATGCTGAACTAGAGTCAACCTGTTGAGGGTCTGTGTCCCCGTTGTTGTTGTTTCCCTGTGTCCCGGTCGTCATTTGTGTCCCGATGTCCCAGTCTGTAATTTCTCTTTGAGTGTCGCGGTCGTCATTTATATTCCCTGTGTCGCGGTGTCCTGGTCGTCATTTGTGTTCCGGTGTCCCGGTCTGTAATTTCTCTTTGAGTGTCCTGGTCGTCATTTATATTCTCTATGTCCCAGTCGTCATTTGTGTCCCGTTGCTTTGTTGATGGTGATTGCTAATCGAACATTCCTTGTGTCCTGGTCGCTTTCTCTTTGAGTGTCCCGGTCGTTATTTATATTCCCTATGTCCCGATGTCCTGGTCGTCATTTGTGTCCCGATGTCCCGGTGTGTAATTTTGTTAATCAACAAACATGACGTCAGTTGACACACAAACATGACGTCACTCGACACACACACACAGACAACTTATTTTTATATAGATAGATAGATAGATAGATAGATATATTTTTGAAGTTACTAGTTTTCTACTCTTTAAGAAATTCAATCCCTTTTCATACTGCAGTCTTTTTAAAGATATTTGATTATTCAAGCAAGCCGATTAACAGACAAAGCGTAACAGACATAACCCACAGACACTTATTTTTATATATTCTTTTCAAAATAAGATATAAAAATATCTTTTCAAAGATATTTGAATATTCAAGCAAGCCGATTAACAGACAAAGTGTAACAGACATAACAGACAGACAACTTATTTTTATATATATATATATATATATATAGATAAATAGATAGATATATTTTTGAAGTTACCAGTTTTTTACTCTTTATGAAATTCAATCTCTTTTCATACTGTTGTCTTTTCAAAGATATTTGATTATTCAAGCAAGCCGATTAACAGACATAACAGACAGACAACTTATTTTTATATATATAAATAGATAGATTTTTGAAGTTACCAGTTTTTACTCTTTAAGAAATTCAATCTCTTTTCATACTGTAGTCTTTTCAAAGATATTTGATTATTCAAGCAAGCCGATTAACAGACAAAGTGTAACAGACATAACAGACAGACAACTTATTTTTATATATATAGAATCAAGTTTAAACAATTTATTTTTTAATAAATATATATATATATATATATATATATATATATATATATATATATATAATAGCTGTTTGGGTGGTGCTTCGCGCCACCCCAACACCTAGTTGGTGGGGCGCTTCGCGCCCCCCAAGCCCCCCCCGCGCGCGTAAGTCGTTACGCGCCATATTAGTTACGCGCCATTGTAGTTGTGTCCCTGTGTCCCACCTGTGAATATAGATAGATTTATATATGTGTTTCAAACTACGTAAAAATTGCGAATATACAACATTCTTGACTTTCCCATTGTCTGTGCATATACAAAGCTGTATGTACTAATAATGACGTCATATGCAAACGCTCTTTTTACAAACAAACAAACATGCATACACACAACTCGTTTTTATATAGATAGATAGATAGATAGATACAATACAAATTAACTGCGTAAAACTTGCGAATATACAACATTCTTCGCTGTCCAATTGTCGCTGCATATAAATAGATTGTCAGGTTTACCGACCCTCGAACATGCAACGTACAATTGTCCATGGGAAAAACAATCAGTATTAAGATCTATACCACATTTTTCTAATGATTGACCTTGAGCTTTGTTAATGGTGATTGCAAATGCTAATCGAATTGGGAATTGCAATCTTTTAACTTGAAAAGGCAGATCCGTTGGAATCATGGGAATGCGAGGAATAAGAACAGCCTCACCCTCAAAAGGCCCTGTCAAGATTGTGGCCTCTATTAGGTTTTCCATTGTTTTTTTTTACGGCAAGTCGCGTGCCATTGCAAAGCTTTGGTGGGTTGATATTTCTTAAAAGTATTATTGGTACGCCTATTTTTAGTTGTAGCACGTGTGGTGGAAAGCCTGAAGGATCTATGGAATTTAAAAATTCAGATGGATAATTAACCGCTTCATTTGGTTCCAAAACTGTGTCGACTGACTTGTAAAGGACTGCCTGGTCTCGAATCTTGGTCAAAACAATATTGTTGATTTCGTGGACGTCTATATTTCTGGGTGCGAGAATCGCTCTTTCACTTAGCCATTTATTATTTTTATAATTTTTTAGAATATTCGGAAATACTTTTTCAATCAATTCATTTTTGGACGTCACTAAATTACAGAAATCAGCAGGTAGTTGTATACGTCCTGAAATTAAGTCTACTGGGAGCTTTCCGTTTCCAATTGCCAGCAATTGATCTGAATATGTTTGACCAGAGTCATCGTTTTGCAATCGGACACGAATATTTGTAGTTAATTTTAATATTTTTACGTGTTCCCATAAATTAGAATTTTTCAGGCAAGCATTCACTTCGTCTGCAGGAGTTGATCTAGGTATTATAGGTAATGTTTGCCTGAAATCTCCCGCAAGCAATATTAATGTGCTGCCAAAGGGTTTCGACTTCCCTCTCAAATCTTTCAAGCATTGATCCAGAGCCTCGAGCGATTTTTTGTGTGCCATTGTGCACTCATCCCAAATAATAAGTTTGCATTGCTGCAATACTTTACCCATCCCAGATGATTTGGAAATATTGCACGTGGGAGTTTCTGTAGAATGCAAATTCAGAGGCAATTTCAAAGCGGAATGAGCAGTTCTTCCACCAGGCAGCAATGTTGCGGCTATTCCGGACGACGCAATTGCCAACGCTATATCATTTTTTGATCGAATTGATGCCAGAATCAGTTTTATCACAAACGTTTTACCAGTACCTCCTGGCGCATCCAAAAAGAAAATTTCTCCAACGTTGTTATTGACACAATGCATTATCGTATCATAAATGTTTTTTTGTTCCGACGTTAACTTGGAAATGTTATTTTGTACATGCGACAATAGATCACTCGTACTGTAACTCTGTTCACGATCCAATTCTACACATGTCGAAACAGCAGCGATACGGTTAGGTGAAGGCATTCCCAAATCCTGAAGAGGTTTGTTTGCCATACGTACGCACAAATCTTCTATAATAACTAAAGTGTAGTTATAAATTTCTGCTGTAAAATCAAAAGTCATATCTGACGTCTCTAACTGTTTTCGATGGAGTATATCTTCGGACATTTTTGACTTATATTTTTCCCATAACTCTGTAGGAGCTGATGGAGAGCAAGTTGTTAAAATGATGCCAAACAATGCAGAATTTGACTTGGGGTTGACGTTTCGCACGCGTCATTGATGCAGTTATCCCAGTGTTGGTCATTCTCCAATAAATTCAGAGCTTGGCATGCACTACGGTAAGTGTCATGTATAGTACCGTTTACAGTTCTCAAATACTCAAAGGATGTCGGACCGGGTACATTCACCAAAAGCAGGCGTAGAAAGAAGCATTCATGTTGATTGGGGTGAACGGTTTAGAGTCTTCCTATCGTGGTATCTTTGAAGATGGAAGGTTGGCCGTCGACTGACTTACCCTGTTTTCGACGTTCAAATACTTTATTTTTAGTATTCCACGTGTAATACGAAGGCACTTCAGTATACAGCAGGTTTTTTGCAAAAGAATCATTTTTGCAAAGCGAAAAAAAGCTGTTAATGTTGTATCCGGTGGATTCAGGACTCTTTGTTGCATGTTGGTTTCCGTGAAATAAACACGTTGACCATTCTGTAAATGTACCGCTAAGTGAACAACAGCTGGACTACGTTCATGTATCGGAAATGAAAGAATTTGCCAAACATCTTCATTACTGCTTATGTATCTTCCAGCCTGATATTGTACGATTTCGTCGATATCTTTGATTTCGGGCTGCAAGCCAAAAACTGCCATGTCACTGCCTTTGTTGACGTATTTACATATGTATTTGATTGCCTTTACGGAGTTACAGTATTCAACGTTTATGTGTGCATTAAATGTTTTTGATAATAATGGGGAATATGGAACAACCCACTGGTTATCTACTTCGATGGTGGTACCGTTACGCTTCTTTATTATTGCTGTTTTACCGCCATCTTCAGTAGATCTTCTTCTATATTGTGGGTAACCATCATTGCCACTAATTGTGTTTGATACTAAAAGTCGAGGATATTGCTTTGTGCACCTTCCTTTGGCCATGCATGGTGAATTTTCGTTCAGTGCACCGCAAGGTCCATGTATCATATTTTTTACAATAATATCATGTAACCCCTTATCGACATTTTTATCAGGTATTTCAGCGGAAATCACATCATCAATTTCGTTCGAAGTAATTTTTTTATGTAGCCAGGTTAGTATATGTGCGTGTGGCAAGCCTCGTTTTTGCCATTCCGCTGAGTACATCCAGCATCGCACTGACCCAAACACTTCAAGTTTTACTATGTAGTTTATCAGTGATTTCAACTTTTGCCGGAAGACACGGGCCGTAATGTCATGCCTATGAACCGCCGATTGTCCTTGAAGTAAAAGCTGCAGTATCTCGTCCCAAGATTTATTACATGTAAATGTAATAAATAAATCTGGGCGACCATAGAGACGAACATACGCAATAGCATCTTGAGCATATTCATGCATATGACGGGGACTGCCAGCAAATGACGAAGGTATAATTGTTAATCTTCCAACGTTTGTGGTATTACCGTCATTTATGACTGCATCTCGCAAATGAATGTATTGTTCAGAGCGGAGCTTGGGCTGATTCAGGCGGATATATAGCAAACGTTCTGATTCAATTTTAGCATACATATCAACGACAAATTGGTGAAACAATTCACGGCATTTTAAAATATAATTTTCTTCATCCTGCCGAATCATTAGTCTATAGGAATAATAATGCATTGCACTGCATTTCTTATTCATTTCTTTGTTAGTGGCTGGATTCATCAATTTAATATTAAAGTGATAGCCGTCGGCTCCATCCCAAAAAATGATAGGATATTGTAGGGCATCGTAGCATCGATGAGTTTCAGCAATTCTTAACAACTGAGCGTTTCGCTTATGAAGAATAATATCTCGAAGTAAAAACTGATCACCGACCATAACGATTGCCACTTCGTCGATAGTTGGAGCATTGTATCTACGCACATGTTGGCCAGGAGGTGTTTTGTCAGCGGAAATAACAATTTTATGCGTATCAGTAGGCATCAAATCGATGGTTGTTTTGAACAGACGCACCAAATTATTATTTTCGTGGAAAAGATGTTGCAATTGTTAAACGATTGTCCTTTCAATGTTGGGAGAAATTTCGCAAGGTGCATTCAATTCAGAATTTCTATCACTGATGAAGTACAATTGTAAAAATTTATGATTCTCGCCTGAGAATGGTTGAAGGGACCCTACTCTATGATAAATTTGCCCTTTTACTTTGAAAGTAGACATAAATTGATCCGGATTTTCGATTTGGGCTCCAAACGACGTCATTTGGAAACATGAGTTGTATTTTCTGATTTTTGACAAAAAACGCTTAGATTCTGACGTAGTTCCAGTAAGGAAAGTCTTCAATGGCTCTGGTGGTGCAGCCAATAGAGAAAGTTTAACTTTTCCTGAGGCGCAACACATTCCCATTGTTTCACCATTGAATTTCAAGGCCTTGCAATAGGGACAAATTTTAGACATTGTCCCGATTTGAACACATCTACTCAAGCTATAATCATCGACTGGGCTGTGCCTGAATGCCAGGCGATAACTTTAGCGTTGCTCTGGTAATTCCTCGGCACGCTTTCTGTTCTTTCTTTCTCTATCAGCAGCAAGCCTGATTTCTTGCTGTTCTTGTGATTCCTTGGCACGCTTTCTTTTCTTACTTTCTCTATCAGCAGCAAGCCTGATTCTTGCTCTTCTTGTGATTCCTCGGCACGCCTTCTTTTTTCACTTTCTCTTTTAGCAGCAAGTCTGCTTTCGCGTTGCTCTGGTAGTTCCTCGGCACGCTTTCTGTTCTTTCTTTCTCTATCAGCCTCAAGCCTGTTTCCTTGCTGTTCTTTTGATTCCTCGGCACGCTTTCTGTTCTTTCTTTCTCTATCATCCTCAAGCCTGTTTCCTTGCTGTTCTTTTGATTCCTCGGCACGCTTTCTTTTCTGACTTTCTATATCAGCAGCAATTTTTTTGGCATAGACTCTTTGAGCATCTTCATCGGCTTTTGCCATTGTAAGTTCATCAGTCATTTTAAACTTAAACATTAATAGATTTCTACGTGAACAAATATGTCTTAAATATCTTTAATGACGTCACCGTCATAGCAAAAATGACGAAAACTAACCTCGTGATTAAATATCTTTAATGACGTCACCGTCATAGCAAAAATGACGACAACTAACTTCATGACGTCAGTCGACACAGAAACATGACGTCACCTGACAGACAGACACACAGACAGACAACTTATTTTTATATATATAGATATATATATCATGAAAAGAGAAATCACCAATGCAATAGCACAAACACACACAAAAAAAAAGAGTTACAGAAGGAGAAAAGGAAGACTGTTTTCCTAAACCAATGATCAATACAGACCAGCACTTGAATGAGGCCCTAACCCTACTCATCCATGCAATCACATAGGTCAAACAGCATAGCCACACACAACCAACCACAAAGAATAATCCATGGACAGGCAGTCATGTCGTCAATAAGTATAAGTCGTCATTTACCAAACAATATAAAAAATATAATAAATAATATAGACAAATAATTCAGAGGCAACACCCAACACAAGGGCTCATCAGGAGAACACACCGGCCCATATAGGGTTTCGCCACTTCAAATTCTCTACCCAGCACAGTGTCGTGGCCACCACAGAACATCCATGGCATCCCCGTGTCGATTGACGTCATGTTTGTCGACTGACGTCATTATAATGATTGAGCTGTATGCGTCATGAAGTTGTTTGTCGACTGGCGTCATGTTTGTCAACTGATGAAATTACATACCGGGACACCGGGACACAAATGACGACCGGGACAGAGGAAATATAAATGACGACCGGGAACCTCAAAGACAAATTACAGACTGGGACACCCGCTAGTATTATATATATATATATATATATATATATATATATATATATATATATATATATATATATATACTAGCTGTTGGGCAACACCTAGTTGTCAACACCTAGTTGGTGGGGGCGCTTCGCGCCCCCCCCCCCAAGCCCCCCCGCGCGCGTAAGTCGTTACGCGCCATAATAGTTATATATATATATATAGGTATAATAGGTATATATATATATATATATATATATATATATATATATATACTAGCTGTTGGGCAACACCTAGTTGTCAACACCTAGTTGGTGGGGGCGCTTCGCGCCCCCCCCCCCCAAGCCCCCCCGCGCGCGTAAGTCGTTACGCGCCATAATAGTTACGCGCCATGATACGTCCCTATGTCCTACCTGTGAATATAGATAGATATATATATATATATATATATATATATATATATATATATATATATATATATATATATATATATATATATATATATATAATGGTTTTAACTACGTAAAACTTGCGAATATACAACATTCTTTGCTGTCCCATTGTCTTTGCATATAAATAGATTGTCAGGTTTACCGACTCTTGAACATGCAACATATAATGGTCCATGGGAAAACAATCTGTATTCAGATCTATACCTCATGATTCTAATGATTGCCCTTGAGCTTTGTTGATGGTGATTGCTAATCGACCATTCCCTGTCCCGGTGTCCCGGTCGTCATTTACATCCCCCTGTTTCCCCCGGTGTCCCCGTTGTAGTTGTGTCCCTGTGTCCCGGTCGTCATTTATATTCCCTGTGTCCCGGTCGTCATTTGTATCCCGGTGTACCGGTCTGTATATACATTCGTTTTTTAGTTTTGTTTTTCTCCTTTATTTTTTTCCTTTTTTTTTCTTTTTTAGTTTATTTAGATTTTTAGATTTTTTAGTTTTTTTATTAGTTTTTAGTTTTTTTTTCTTTTTAGTTTTTTTGTAGTTTTTACCTTTTTTTTAGTTTTGTTAATTTTTTTTTTTTACTTATGTCCTGGTCGTCATTTATACTCCCTGTGTCCCGGTGCTTTGTTGATTGCTAATCGAACATTCCTTTTGTCCTGGTCGCTTTCTCTTTGAGTGTCGTCATTTATTTTTTTCTTTTTTAGTTCTTTTATTGGTTTTTACCTTTATGTTAGCTTATTTTTCAGTTTTTTCCTTTTTTTTTTATTTTTTTTTTATTTTTTATTTTTTTAGTTTTTTACCTTTTTTTAATTTTTTTATTTTTTTTAGTTTTTTTAGTTTTTTAGCTTTTTTAATTTTTTTATTAGTTTTTAGTTTTTTTGTAGTTTTTGCCTTTTTTTAGTTTTTTCAGTTTTTTTTTTAGTTTTTTATTGGTTTTTACCTTTATTTTAGCTTATTTTTCAGTTTTTTCCTTTTTTTTAGTTTTTTTTAGTTTTTAGTTTTTTTTAGTTTTTTACCTTTTTTTAGTTTTTTTAGTTTTTTTAGTTTTTTAGCTTTTTTATTTTTTTATTAGTTTTTAGTTTTTTTGTAGTTTTTGCCTTTTTTTAGTTTTTTTAGTTTTTTAGCTTTTTTATTAGTTTTTAGTTTTTTTGTAGTTTTTGCCTTTTTTTAGTTTTTTTAGTTTTTTAGCTTTTTTATTTTTTTTATTAGTTTTTAGTTTTTTTTGTAGTTTTTGCCTTTTTTTAGTTTTTTCAGTTTTGACGTCACCTGATCCAGTTTTTTCAGGTGACGTCACCTGATCCATCCATCCACAGACAGACAGACAACTTATTTTTATATAGATAGATATATATATATATATATATATATATATATATATATATTTACATATATATAGAGTACCGGAAGCCCGGTGGCTTCGCCGCTGGGTTTTGGCACTCGGCACGCGACAGGCTTCTATATATGGATTCTCGTCGTCACTTGTCTTCTAACCGCAGACCTTAGCCTCTTCTTTATGTCAGAACGGAACCACAGCTTCGTTAAAACCACCGTGGGAAAAATATGAATTCTTCCTTAAAGTTCTGACCTATGTAGATCGTTCTGGTGACCTGGAATGTCAATGATGTAATATATATTATAATTGTTTATCGTTTAATTAATAAAAAAAGAAATATCACTCTAAATGACGACCGGGAACCTCAAAGAGAAATTACAGACTGGGACACCCGGACACAAATCACGACCGGGACACAGGGAATATAAATGACGACCGGGACCAGGACACAGGGATTGTTCGAATAGAAATTGCAGACCATGACACTGGGACACAAATGACGACCGGGACACAGGGTATATAAATGACGACTGGGACACTCAAAGAGAAATTACAAACTTGGACACCGGGACACAAATGACGACCGGGACACAGGGAATATAAATGACGACCGGGACACAGGGACACATCATTAGAATAATGAGGTATAGATCTGAATACGGAATGTTTTTCCCATGGACAGTTATATGTTGCATGTTCAAGAGTCAGTAAACCTGACAATCTATTCATATGCACAGACAATGGGACAGCGAAGAATGTTGTATATTCGCATGTTTTACGTAGTTAAAAACATATATATAAATAGTTTTTAGAAATACTTTTTAGAAATACTTTTTAAAAATTTTAATATTAAAATAAATGACAATGATAAAATGTTCCCTTTCCTATATTGGACTGTAAAATTTCATAAGAATCCCCCTAAACCACGGTTTATTGCTGGAGCAGCTAAATTTCCAACCCGCATTGCTGCTACTGACCTCTCTTTAATTTTAAAGGAAATTGTAAATAAACTTAAAACCTATTGTTCTATTATTAAAAAATTTTCGAATCTTAATCCATATTGGAGTGTTAATAATTCACTACAGGTGATAGATTCTTTAACAATGGTTTCAGCTAAAAGAATTGAGTCTTTCGATTTTGCGACAATGTATACTAATTTATCACTTAATTTAGTGTTTGATAATTTAAAAACTGTTATAAAGAAATCTTTCCTCTTATCTAGTAAAAGGTTCTTAAAAATAGACATTTATAATAAAAAAGCTATATGGACAAACTGCTTTAATACTACAGTTAACTTGAGATGTTACAGCTTGGATATGATTTTTGAGTTATTGGAATTTGTTTTATACAATACTTATATAAGATTTGGGGGTGATTTGTACAAGCGAATTATGGAAATTCCCATGGGGGGGGGGAATGCCAGCTCATTTATAGCTTACTTGTTTTTAAGTCAACTCAAATATAAATATTTGATGGATAAGAATAATCCAATTAATTTAAAACATGCTTTGTCAAATAATAAAAGATATTTAGATGATATTTTGGTCTTAAATTATAAGGATTTCATTGATATTTCTAAAAATGTATATCCATCAGAGCTTATTCTTGAGCCTAGTAATGGCGCTGGTCATGAAGATCATTTCTTAGATTTAAATATTAATATTTGTGATAATAATAAATTAAGTTTTAAAATGTATAATAAAACGGATGATTTTGATTTTGAAGTGATTAGTTTCCCATTCCCTGAAAGTAATATACACTCAAATATCACATATTCAGCGTTTTTCTCACAGTTACTTCGTTATGCAAGGATTTGTAGTAATTATATTGATTTTAAAAATAGATGTAAAATCTTAAGCCAAAAATTGATATCAAGAGGTTTTTCTGCAAATAAATTAACTTGGCAATTTAAAAAATTTAGTTTTCATTATAACGAACTTTTAAATAAATATCAAAAGAATTATCTACAAATACTTAAAGAAATTTTTAACTAATTTCGGAGGTTCGAGAAATGTTGTCACAGCGCCATTTATTTTGAATTGTGTTTCTAATTTAGCGGATTTTCTAAAAAATTAGCCACATGGTAAAGATGAATTCTATAATTGTTTAGTTCATTCAGGTTTTTTGCAATGTGTTAATATTTGTGATTTTGTAAAATTTATAATATTTAGTTTACCTATTGTTGCTAAAGGGAGGGATATATTAACAGGATAAGCTTGTTTTGGTGTTACTTTGTTGTTTTACATTTGCTGTTTTTTTTTCATAGGCATGTATTTTGGGGGTGATACCTGACGCGGGGATGCCATGGATATTCTGTGGTAGCCACAACACTGTGCTGGGTAGAGAAATTAGAATGGCGAAACCCTATATAGGCCAGTGTATTCTCCTGATGAGCCCTTATGTTGGGTGTTGCCTCTGAATTATTTGTCTATATTATTTTTTTTATTGTTTGGTAAATGACGACTTATACTTATTGATGACATGACTGCCTGTCCATGGATTATTCTTTATGGTTGATTGTGTGTGGCTATGCTGTTTGACCTATGTGATTGTATGGATGAGTAGGGTTAAGGCCGCATTCAAGTGCTGGTCTATATTGATCACTAATTTAGGAAAACAGTCTTCCTTTTCTCCTTCTGTCTCTTTTTTTTTTTTTTTTGTGTGTTTGTGCTGTAGCATTGGTGATTTCTCTTTTCATGATATATCTATATATATATATATATATATATATATATATATATATATATATATATATATACACCAACTAGGTGTGTTGGTGTATATATATATATGTATATAGGTATATGTAGGTATAGGTGTTGGGGTGGCACGAAGCGCCACCCCAACAGCTACTATATATATATATATATATATATATATATATATATATATATATAATATATGTATATATATGTAGAGTACCGGAAGCCCGGCGGATTCGCCGCTGGGTTTTGGTACTCGGCACGCGACAGGGTTCTATATATGGATTCTCGTCGTCACTTGTCTTCTAACCGCAGACCTTAGCCTCTTCTTTATGTCAGAATGGCACCACGGGTTCGTTACAACCTCCCTGGGAAAAATATGAATTCTTCCTTAAAGTTCTGACCTATGTAGATCGTTCTTGTGACCTGGAATGTCAATGATGTATCACTCTAACAATAACACGTTTTGTTGGTAGTTGGCAGGGCTTCCTTCCACCCTTCGGTATATGTTCGTCGTTTATTTTCAGGTGGTAGGAGAACTTTTAAGCGACGTTGTCTTTTCACTCTAGAAAATGCCAAAAATAACATTTCATGATTAAAAACTGGACTACTAAGGTCGACACCAACAAATTTAAAAATTTGCACTTGCGACTAATGTATAGTCATGGCAAATGGGGGTCGAAAATGTGAACTTCTGTTCCTGTTTTTTCCCCGTAATGATGTTCACCTTTATTATGTTGTTGCATAATTCAGTAACTATAAGGTGGGTCTCATTACACATACCTTCTGAAATATTTAATTTGCGCAAAAACATAAATATCGTATTCTTCTTAACTTTTAAGTCATGTCGTGGTAATTCTGCAGTTTCGTTTGAATTAACAAATTTTTAGAGTAAATTCAGTTCCTTCTTTTTCTTTATCTTTTACAGAATCGTAACTTTTATACGATTTGTTTTCTACTGGGAGCGATCGACAATTTTCGTATTTATTTTACTAACTTTTTTGTTGATTGAAGCTAAAATAACTGAATTCTTCATCAAATTGAAACTTTGTTTAGATATATATTCTCCAAAAGCTTCTTCAATTTAATTGCCTCTGGAAATTATGTCTTCTGGTAATTCAATTTCATTAAAGAGATTTTTAGGAAGATTTCCATTTCCCAGTTCAACGTTGTACTTTGCAAATGCTTCTTGTTCAGCGTTAGTCCGCATATTTTTATGAAAGGAAATTTGTTTGAAATACTTCCAAAGATGACTTTCTTTTATTGATAAATCGAGTGTTTTAATGCGGTTGCTTCGAGGTTGAACTAGTAAGCAGTGTCGGAAATTACCTCCAGCCACTAAAACTTTCCCACCAAATGGCAAGTTTGGATTTGCAATGGGCTACAACAACTGATCCATATTTTGTAAGCCATGCTTAGGAAGCATGGGTGCTTCGTCAAGTAGGAAAATATCTACTTGAAATAATTCTAAAGCTGGGCTTGAACCAGGTCTTATACTTGATGCAGAATCTGAGGAAAGTGGAATTTTCAAGCCAAAGGTCTTGTGTGTTGTTAGTCCTAATGGCAATAAAGTCGCTGCTATCCTCGTATAAGCCATACATTTTACTTTCTGATTCTTGCCACAAAGAATGTGGCACAAGGTTTTACAAACAAATGTTTTACCGGAACCACCTGGTCTATCTATGAAAAAATATTTTTTCCCAACATAATTAGGATCATTGACAGCATTTAAAATATTGTCAACAACATCAAGATGTTTTGCTTGCAGAAGCTGATACATACTATCTCCAGTAGCAGCTGACTGCTACTTCAATATTGTCCATGCCGTATCGTTCCACCCAAAAACTAAAACTTTGGTTGTCATCGTATTTAACTTCGATGCAATAATGGCATAAGCAACTAGAATATAGAAGTTCCACACTTTGGTCATTTTCATAGGTCTCAATATTGTCCATGCCGTATCGTTCCACCCAAAAACTAAAACTTTGGTTGTCATCGTATTTAACTTCGATGCAATAATGGCATAAGCACGCTTTAATGCTAGATAATCTGATAAATTATTTCGTTGCGCATGTCGAATAAAAACTTTCTGTCAAATGATTTTTGAATCCTTCCCAAAGAGCTTTTGAATTTGCAGAATTACCAAACAAAAGAATCTGTGCGAAAAGTAATCGCATTACAGAAGGCATTTTGGACAGTGCCGACTCTTCTAGGGTGTCAAACCACTGTTTATCGTCAAATTCAATGCCATGAGCGTTGAATTCTTTCTATATGCTTTTTATATGTGGAATAAACAATGTTATCAACTGTTTAAGATCTTCAAAACTTCTTGGATTCATCACATGATACAAAAGCACTCGCAAATAGAAGCACTCGGGAAAAGACACTGAATTTACGTTGTGAATGGCCATTCCATCTATAGTGTTCAGGTATTTCCCAATAATTGAAAAATTCCTTCTTTTTCATTTTGTTTTAACGCCTTTTTGTGTCGAAAATACGCTTCCAACATTAAGCCTCATTGTCCATTATCTACCAAATCTTCTTGGGCCTAGCTATTATTTTGCATTACGGAATATCGTGGCAAAGAAACTTTTAAACGTTGAACGTCATGGCTCTTTTTTATATCATAACTAAATAGTCGCCAGCATGCTTCAGTTGGTGTAATGCAGCGTCCTTCCACATAGGTTTCTGCTTCATTGTAAACCATGTACCTTTTATTTTCAACAATCTTTATTGAAGCACAATCATGTCTATTGTAGATGTATTTATACAGATACTTTATCGGACGTATATTTCTTACATATTCGACACTTATGTGGCATTAAAATTTTTTAGGCATATGAGGATTATATTTGGTGACATGACGATTATTACGAGTAATTTGGCGATTGTTAGCATCTTTCCGATAAACATGACAGTCGTGTAAAAATTCTTCTATATTTATTTTGCCTAATTTGGGATCATAACGACGTCGATACTTTGGTTTTTCATCATTCGATAGAGATGTGACTAAATTGTACTGCTGTTGAAAAATCGAGGTGGCACTGGAATGTTCTATTTTTATTAATCACACAACACGCATTTAGATTAAAATTCCCACACAGATTATAAATCATCCACTTTAAAACTAATTCTTTTAATAATGGATCTTTGGAATTTGGAATTTCAGCTGAAATAAGATCATCAATTTGAACCGGATTTTGGATTCGATCATGAGGACTTATGATCGATAGCAAATGCATATGTGGTAGTCCACGTTTTTGAAATCAATCTATATATATATATAAATAAGTTGGTTGTGTGTGTGTGTGTCGAGTGACGTCATGTTTGTGTGTCGACTGACGTCATGAAGTTAGTTGTCGTCATGTTTGTTATGACGATGACGTCATTAAAGGTATTTAAGACATTCGTTCACGAAAAAATGTTTAATTTTAAAATGACTGAAGAACCTACAATGGCAACAGCCGAGGAAGCTGCTCAAAGAGTCTATGCCAAAAAACTTGCTGCTGATAGAGAAAGTAAGAAAAGAAAGCGTACCGAGGAATCACAAGAACAGCAAGAAAACAGGCTTGCGACTGATAGAGAATTTAAGAAAAGAAAGCGTGCCGAGGAATCACAAGAACAGCAAGAAAACAGGCTTGCGGCTAAAGAACGCAAAACCGCGCAGTTAGATGAAAATCCACCTGGACAGCGAGAGTCAAAACATATCAAAACTGAAAATGATAGCGATGATGATTGGGATTTTGACTTGGATAAGGTCATCAATGCCTACCAGATTTAAGTTAAAAAAAACAGAGGTTCGGCGATATGTACTTCATAGTGACGCTGAAAAATAAAGAAGAAAAAGAAAATTGAAAAAAAGGTAAAAAACTAAAGAAAACTAAAAAGAAAAACACTCAAAGAGAAATTACAGACCGGGACACAAATGACGACCGAGACAGAGGGAATATAAATGACGACGGGGAACCTCAAAGAGAAATTACAGACTGGGACACCCGGACACAAATCACGACCGTAACACAGGGAATGTAAATGACGACCGGGACACAGGGACACAGCTACAACGGGGACGCCGGGGGCACAGGCGGGATATATAAATGACGACTGGGACACAGGGATTGTTCGAATAGAAATTACAGACCGGGACACCGGGACACAAATGACGACCGGGACACCGGGACACAAATGACGACCGGGACACAAATGACGACCGGGACACAGGGAATATAAATGACGACCGGGACACACAAAGAGAAATTACAAACTGGAACACCGGGACACAAATGACGACCGGGACACAGGGATTATAAATGACGACCGGGACACAGGGACACATCATTAGAATAATGAGGTATAGATCCGAATACGGATTGTTTTTTCCATGGACAATTATATGTTGCATGTTCAAGAGTCAGTAAACCTGACAATCTATTTATATGCACAGACAATGGGACAGCGAAGAATGTTGTATATTCGCATGTTTTACGTAGTCAAAAACATATATTTATATCTATCTCTATTCACAGGTGGGACATAGGGACACAACTACAATGGCGCGTAACTAATATGGCGCGTAACGACTTACGCGCGCAGGGGGTGGGGCGCGAAGCGCCACCCCAACAGCTAGTAGTATATAATTTTGCTGCCACCTCTCCAAATATGTGTCCCTTATCAAGATCAATGATTATATCGTCAAATTTCAGTTTTGAAATTCTAGTAATGAGATCGGGAAAATCTTACTTTTGCATTTACGAATTAATCATGTTTTGAGGCTGTCTTTAAGAAGTCGTGTAACATCTACTTAGTTTTCACCCATAGTTGTTTTCTGGTTGTATTTTATCCAGTCAATACGATCAAGCTCAACACGAATATCGGTATCAACAAGGTACTGTTGGAAACGTCTTTCACCAAAACGCAAAGCATTAAAACTAATCCGACGCAGGTCGGGTGTCACAGCTTGCACAGAGAAGCTTTTCGCGTGTTCAGGTCGAAAAGCGATATGATACCTCGCTAATTCAAGTGGTGCTATTTGTTGACGACTTGCATAAGGTGATTGAAGCAGCATATTCCTTGACCATCTGAATTTCCAGTTGGACAAAATATTTGGTAGACAAGGGGCTCCACATGATGGTCGGTATTTTTTAAAATGACAAGATTTTTGCCACTTCGTTTTACAACCATTTCATTTCGTCGAGAACTATGGTCAGTATTAAGAGTAAGCACAGCACATACTTCATTACGTGCAGGAGAGTTGAACCATCTATAATCTGCACCATCTGGCAAAGTAAAAATGAGTTGCACGTTTGGAGGCTGTTGTCCCAATGAAGCAGCAAGTTGATTTGCATCATCTTCCACTCCTCGCATTTTTTTGTAACTATTGGCATAGTCGTTTGTGTCTCTCAATATTTCTTTCAAAGATTCATTATATGACGAGAGATCCAGTAACTTAAAGTATGTGCGAGACGTTCCTCAACAGCTTCATTGGGATCTAAAAAGTACATTTGGCCATATGAAGGGGCTCAATTTCACCTTCAGTAGTCTGTGACGAATGTGCCCTATATTTTCCGGCTATTTATGGTTCAATCATTGCTTACGTTGAATGAGTTCAAGTTTCGAATACTGTTCAGAGAGCAAGTGACATCCTAAAAAATGGCAAATCAATTCATTTGGTAATTGAGGTGATGACATTGTAATTTGATCATGCAAGTAGTAATCTCCAAATGAATTACCAAGCCGCCCAAGACAAACACAGGTACGCATGCTCCTCCTCCATCCCGATCTATTCAACGCCTCCGTCTTTACAGACTTCCAGGAGGTTCCCAATTCCTTTGAAATGGGAACTTCTTTATGACATCCTGCCACCTCAGACGAGGACGACCTAATTTTCTGTTTAACCCTTGAAGGTTGGCCGAAAAGGACAATCTTCAGCAATCTGTCATGCTTTATCCGCAGAACATGCCCTAGCCATCTCCACCTTCCTTTCATTATAATCCTAGAAAGCGGGATTGAACCACATTTTCGTAGAGCCTACTGTTTGAAATACGGTTAGTCAACCGGGTTTCCTGGACAATCCGTTGGCAATTTCTCTGGAACACACCTAGTAAATTTTCATGTGCTTTTTGCAGCGCCCATGCTTCAGAGACATATTTGACCACTGCCAACACTGTAGTTTCCAATATTCTGATCTTGGTTTGCAGACTTATCTTCCTATTCTTCTAAACTTTTTTTAACTGTGGAAAAAACACCTTGAGCCTTGGCTATTGTACTTTTAACATCTTCACTGCTCCCACCGTCTCTACTAATAATGCTACCAAGGTAAGTGAAGCTGCCCACCTGATCAATCTTTTTGTTACCCAATATCACCTTTTCATCTTCACCTATTGCTAGCCTTAGTGATTTAGTCTTCTTAACAATAATTTTCAAACCTATTCTAGCACCCTGAACTCGCAAAACCTCTAAAAAAATCATTCATTTTGCTCACACTTTCATCTAGGATGCTTAAATCATCAGCATAATCTATGTCCATCAGAGTTTTTCTTCCCTGTTAGATTCCGTTGCCTTTGTTCCTTAATACAAGTCCATCAAAATGATGCATGTAAAGGGGGATAGAACACAACCCTGCTTAACTCCTGATTTGATACAAAACCAGCTGCTAACCTCATTTCCTACCTTAACCGCAGCAGTGTCATTCTCGTACATAGCTCTAATCACTTTAATGTATTTGTCTGGTATACCATTCAAGGATAAGACTTTGCTAAAGCTCTTCTATCAACAGAATCGAATACTTGGTCATAATCTATAAGATTGAGAACCAAAGGTGTTTGACACCTCAGGCACATCTCAATTAGTAACCTAAGAGTGAAAAACTGGTCGACATATCCTCTACCTTTTCTAAAACTGCACTGTTCTTCTCTTAAAACTTTGTCTACAGCATCTCTCAGTCTAAAAAGTATCATATTACTAAGTAATTTGCTATCTACAGAGACCAGATTAATTCCTTGATAATTATTATACTCACTCGTATCACCTTTTTGATACAGCTGTTTAAATAAGATTTTCGTAAATTCGTTAGGTACTTCCCCTTTTTCAAAAATCATATTCACAATCGTCAGTAACTTACTTCTCACCGCAGAGCCACCATATTTAAGAAACTCATTTACCACATTATCAGCACCTGGAGCCTCATTATTTTTTAATGCTTTTAGTACTGTGGCTAATACTACTAATGAAGGGGGATAGATATTAAAATTTTAATCTTCTGAATACTGATTTATTTCTTAAGGAAAATTAAAGTATTCACATTGTGTAGATAGTGGCTTTAAGACTTTCATAAATGCGGAATTCCCTCACATAATTTCCATCAAGGTGGCACTTCTTTTATGTAGTTTAGTCCCTGTTTCTGAAACTATGTAAACTTTTCCTGTGCTAATATTAATGATGAGCAAGTTTAAAATTAATGCGGGTTTCAGATTTAGAAGGAGCATACATGATAGATTTTGTTATATCATATATTATAACCAAAACTGTGCTTTTTAGAGCTTTAGTTTCTACTGACAAGGGTTGCTTCTTACTTGCAGTTCTTTACGACGTGCTGTTTGATCCAAGGCTTTGGATCTTAATTATGAAAGAGACTACCGCTCCCTACTTTAGCCCTTGTTTTTTACGTCTAATATTCACATTACCTTAATTTGCACTTTGAAGCAAATTAAGACCCATTTTGACCCATGAATGTCTCCCTCGGAACATTTATTAGCAGGGGGCTCTGAAAAATCAAAATTAGTTATATTATTTCATGGTTTGTCAAGGCAAGTTCTTAGAGCAGATTTTTTATAATGATGCTCACTATGGACCAGGAGTGCCAGGGAGCAACATCCCTAGGAAACAATAAAACATTGAACAATGTATATAAATAGAAAGTTAGAGATATTTCTGTTTAAACTTCTGTAAAAATAAAGTTTTTGGTTGGTAAATGTCTATATTAACCTTTTATTTTGTGTGGGCTAAGTGCATATTTAGGAAGAAATACACAGTTTTGCATAAAAAAATAGCTGAAGCGCTGCTTCACTGAGGCACAATCTTTTATACTACTTTAAAAAGGCACTATAACTTTCCTTTCTAATGAGCGTTCTCCCGGTATTCTAAGACCATAGGTTTGGTAGACCGGTGAAAAACAAATAAAAAACATCAGTGATCATCCTTTTAAAAAAAATCCCCTTTTTGTAGATATAGGCTTGAAACCTCTATAATAGACTTCTTTTACTTGCTGAATTTGATGGTATAATTGTTATCTGGATCTTTTGGGTTGACATTTCCCACATCCTTTCTTAAAATAGGGGCAAGCTTTTAGCTTGAGTCGCTCCTTACATACAGTTCGTCAACACGAACTGTTTGATTATGGATTTCATAACTTACTGTTTTTAAAGTTAAATATTAAAAGCTTTGATAAATCAAACCCGAAATCGAATATTTGATAATCCATTTTAATATAAAAGCAGATACAAGTTCGCCAATGCTGGGATTGTTTTCTTCTCTCTTTCTCTTCTTTTGATTTATACTTTCACCAGATTACTAGTTCATGCCGTGTGTTTGAAACCATTCAGGTTGTGCCTACTATTTATTTTTGATGGCTATGCAATCAGTCTTTTGCCCAGCTCTTTTTGGTGGCTACTGTCAACATGTTCATCCGTATGGGTGCTCTTTTGCCACCCCATATGTACCCTCTGACTTAACCGATGAGCCATACCTTGAGACAAGCAGCTCACAATAGTTTTGTTTCTTTTTCAGTGAAAGAAGGCCAAACCGGATAGATTTGACAATTCTCGTGGCTCATAGTGAGGATCCAACTGGTAAGACCAATGAATGCAAATTATATATATTTAAATGTTTTATATATTATATAAAAACATTCTACAGGCAGATAGAAAATTTAAGCAAGAGAAAACTGGTTTTAATTTCAATAAAGCAGTAAACAAAAATAAAAACTAAACTACACTTTGATTTAATAAATTTCTGAATATTTTTGCCCCACGTCCGAGAGCTTTTTTCAACGGGAAAAAAAGAAGAAGAAAAAGATCAACCAAAAGAGAGAAAACAGAAGAATTTTTCTTTTAAACAACACACACAAAAGAAAAAAAACCGACTACTAAACACACGAAGAAGAAGGAAGAAAAAAAAACAATAAATGAATAAGAACAACTCACATTATAAAGAAACTTCCAGCACTGATATTATAATCTTAAGAATGTAGCCAAAGCAAAAGTCTTTAGGGAAACTACGGGTCACTCTCCTCTCAACAAATTTGTGTAGGCTATAGTAGTAGTAGTTGTAGAACAATTTTATTAGAAATAAATATTTCTTAATCAATAGCACAACATAAGCGGAGCTCGCGAGGCTGTGCTAAATTCAAAGAAAATAAAGACACAATATGGAGAATAAGAAAATATGGAGAATGAGATCATATACCGAAATCAATTAAACACATAAATATTGCAAATGAATAATTTATGTAAAATTAATTTTAGTTAATATGTTTCAAAAGTATATCTACCGAGCAACTCCACACGTAAATCAGACTTAAACTGGCCAAGGCTACCTATTTCCTTGATATCTATACTCAGTTTATTCCAAAGTTTTGAAGCTCTATAAATAAGTGAAAAAGAAGACCTACTTGAAACTAATCGAGGAACCTTAGTATTACCTCGTATCCGAGTAATGTGGTGGTGAACATCAGACCTCTCACAAAATATTCATGTAAAACAATCAGGAAGGCTATCACTGTAATACCATATATAAAAATCAACGTATAAAAATCGTGAAATCCAGCGGCAGGCAATATATTTAAATCTCTATACACAGACCTCAAAGACTCCTGGTTCACAACACCACAAAAAACTCGGATAGTATTATTCTGGATCAAGCGGATTGGACGAACTATCGAAGGGAAAGTAGCAAGCCAAATCGACGAGCAATACAAAATGTAAGGGTGAATCAGGGAAAAGTATAACAATCGTAGAACATTTGGGGGGGGGGGGGAATATGTTTTAATTTTCGCATGATACCTAAGTTACGTGACAATATTTTCGAAACTGACTTCACATGATCTTTAAATGATAGGGTTTCATCAACATTGATTCCGAGGTATTTTTTTTTAACAGGATACCTGCGACTATACCTGCAACATGGACATAGGAACGTCACGATAATAATTTATATGGTGAAATAATTTATGGGGTTATCTTTCAAGAAACTGTGAACCCATCTCCCTGTCTAAAGCCTAGACTTTAGACAAAGGACATAGCTCCTTAATTCTATAGGTAATCAATATGTAATCATTGAAATAAAAAAAGAGGCAGCAAATGGCTAGTGAAGCCATTTGCAACAGCTTGCAATGCCAGGAGCAGGAGCACTGCTTCAATTATAATTAGTTTCCAGGGTATTATTACTAATACATTTTTGGAATTAGAAGATACCAGCCTTTAACATTAGTGGTATCCAGTCTGCACAGAGTAAGCTGTGTTAGCCTGAGAAAATCCTGGCTTATAATAACAGGTTAATCTAAGTAGGCCTATGTTGCCCTGGAGCTTTTCGATAAAAAGCCATAAAGGATAAAAATTAAAAAAAAAACTAAAAAAAAATAAAAAACAAAAAAGAGGAACAAACTAATAAAGAATACAAATTAAAAAAAGAAGAAAAAGAAAACAGTAAAGGTTCTAGTAAAAAACTAGAAAAAAACTAAAAAGAAAAAATTAAAAATAAAAAAAATTAAAAAAAACCTAAAAAAAAAAATAAAAAATAAAAAAAGGTTAAAAAACTAAAAAGAAAAAAAGTTTAAAAAAAACTAAGTCTGAAAAATGAAGAAGAAAAAGAAAACTGAAAAAAAGTAAAAAACTAAAAATGAGAAAAAAATAAAAAAATAAAAAAAAACTAAAAAGAAAAAACCTGAAAAAACTAAAAAATAAAAAAATAAAAAAAAATAAAAAAAAATAAAAAAAAATTGGAAAAAAATAGAAAAAATAAAAAAAAATAAAAAAAAATAAAGAAAAAAAAATTAAATAAAATAAAAATTTAAAAAAAGGTAAAAAAAATAAAAAAAGGTAAAAAAATAAAAAAAGGTAAAAAACTAAAAAGAAAAAAGCTAAAAAACTAAAAAAAAGAAAAAATTGAAAAAGAAGAGAAAACATATATATATATATAAAAACTGGGA
The DNA here is from genome assembly GCF_032884065.1 of Artemia franciscana. Classification (NCBI taxonomy): domain Eukaryota; kingdom Metazoa; phylum Arthropoda; class Branchiopoda; order Anostraca; family Artemiidae; genus Artemia; species Artemia franciscana. The sequence goes on from NC_088875.1 coordinate 32,914,979, forward strand.
ATTGCACAAATATTTCAATATATTTTGAGAATAGATTAAAGTAATTCGAAAACCTTAAAACAGATACCCAAAATTTTGAGGTTTATTATAAATTGTTGAGCTTTAGCATGCTTGGCACGTGAAGATTTTTCCAAGTGTCAATGTTAGAATGAACATTGACAAATTGAAAAACTTTGAAAAAGATTAAAAAAGAAAAAAAAATAAAGCATGTTTGTTTTTTTTGTATGTTTTAGGGTTTGCATATGACGTCTTAAAAAAAAGAAAAAAAACTAAAAAAAGGAAAAAAACTAAAAAGAAAAAAAAGCTAAAAAACTAAAAAAGCTACAAAACTGAAAAATAGAATAAACTAAAAAAGAAAAAAAATTAAAGCATGTTTTTTTGTATGTTTGAGGGTTTGCATATGACACCTGAAAAATAAAGAAGAAAATGAAAACTAAAAAAGAAGAAAAAGGTAAAAAACTAAAAAAAGAAAAATAAAATTAAAAAGGTAAAAAACTAAACAGAAAAAAGCTACAAAACTAAAAAAATTCAGATCTATACCTCATTATTCTAATGATTGCCCTTGAGCTTTGTTGATGGTGATTGCTAATCGAACAATTCCTGTGTCCCGGTCGTCATTTATATTCCCAGTATCCCGGTCGTCATTTGTGTCCCAGTGTCCCAGTCTGTAATTTCTCTTTGAGCGTCCCATTCGTCATTTATATTCCCTGTGTCCTGGTCGTCATTTGTGTCCCGGTCTATAATTTATCTTTGAGTTTCCCGGTCGTTATTTATATCTCCCGGTCGTTATTTGTGTCCCAGTGTCCCAGTCTGTAATTTCTTCTTGAGTGTCCCGGTCGTCATTTATATTCCCTGTGTCCCGGCTTTTAGTTTTCTTTTTCTCCTTTATTTTTCAGTTTTTTTGCTTTTTTAGGTTTTTTTTCTTTTTCAGTTTTTAGTTTTTTTTTTTTTTTATTAGTTTTTAGTTTTTTTTTTCTTTTTAGTTTTTTGTAGTTTTTACATTTTTTTTAGTTTTTTTTTCTTTTTTAGTTTTTAGTTTTTTACCTTTTTTTGTTTTTTTTTAGTTTTTTAGATTTTTTAGTTTTTTTTTTTAGTTTTTACCTTTTTTACTTTTTTCTTCTTTTGTATTAATGCTAAAGCCAAGGTTCAAACCTGGAGCCTCTCGGACCTAGAACCTGAAACATAACGCTTTACCAACTCAGCTATTTCGGCTTGAATACATTCGTTTTGAGCAGCTTCCTCGGGTGTTGCCATTGTAGGTTCTGCAGTCATTTTACAATTAGAAATTTCTCTTTCAACGATCTTCTTACAATTAAAAATTTGTCTTTGAACGATATTCTTAAATACCTGTGTCCTGTTCGTCATTTATATTCCCTGTGTCCCGGTATCCCAGTCTGTAATTTCTCTTTGAGTGTCCCGGTCGTCATTTATATTCCCTCTGCCCCGGTCTGTAATTTGTCTGAGTGTTTTTTCTTTTTAGTTTTTTACCTTTTTTCTTTTTTCAGTTTTCTTTTTCTTCTTTATTTTTCAGCGTCACTATGAAATACATATCGCCGAACCTTTTTTTTTTTTTTTTTTTTTACTAAAATCTGGTAGGCATTGATGACCTTATCCAAGTCAAAATCCCAAACCCAATCATCATCGCTATCATTTTCAGTTTTGATATGTTTTGACTCTCCCTGTCCAGGTGGATTTTCATCTAACTGCGCGGTTTTGCGTTCTTTAGCCACAAGCCCGTTTTCTTGCTGTTCTTGTGATTCCTCGGCACGCTTTCTTTTCTTACTTTCTCTATCAGCCGCAAATTTTTTGGCATAGACTCTTTGAGCAGCTTCCTCGGCTGTTGCCATTGTAGGTTCTTCAGTCATTTTACAATTAAACATTTTTCCGTCCACGATCTTCTTACAATTAAAAATTTGTCTTTGAGCGATTTTCTTAAATACTTTTAATGACGTCATCGTCATCGTGTGTGTGTGTGTGTGTGTGTGTGTGTGTGTGTGTGTGTGTGTGTATGTGTATGTGTATGTGTGTGTGTGTGTGTGTGTGTGTGTGTGTGTGTGTGTGTGTGTGTGTGTGTGTGTGTGTGTGTGTGTGTGTGTGTGTGTGTGTGTGTGTGTGTGTGTGTGTGTGTGTGTGTGTGTGTGTGTGTGTGTGTGTGTGTGTGTGTGTGTGTGTGTGTGTGTGTGTGTGTGTGTGTGTGTGTGTGTGTGTGTGTGTGTGTGTGTGTGTGTGTGTGTGTGTGTGTGTGTGTGTGTGTGTGTGTGTGTGTGTGTGTGTGTGTGTGTGTGTGTGTGTGTGTGTGTGTGTGTGTGTGTGTGTGTGTGTGTGTGTGTGTGTGTGTGTGTGTGTGTGTGTGTGTGTGTGTGTGTGTGTGTGTGTGTGTGTGTGTGTGTGTGTGTGTGTGTGTGTGTGTGTGTGTGTGTGTGTGTGTGTGTGTGTGTGTGTGTGTGTGTGTGTGTGTGTGTGTGTGTGTGTGTGTGTGTGTGTGTGTGTGTGTGTGTGTGTGTGTGTGTGTGTGTGTGTGTGTGTGTGTGTGTGTGTGTGTGTGTGTGTGTGTGTGTGTGTGTGTGTGTGTGTGTGTGTGTGTGTGTGTGTGTGTGTGTGTGTGTGTGTGTGTGTGTGTGTGTGTGTGTGTGTGTGTGTGTGTGTGTGTGTGTGTGTGTGTGTGTGTGTGTGTGTGTGTGTGTGTGTGTGTGTGTGTGTGTGTGTGTGTGTGTGTGTGTGTGTGTGTGTGTGTGTGTGTGTGTGTGTGTGTGTTTGTGTGTCTATCGAGTGACGTCATGTTTGTGTGTCTACTGACGTCATGTTTTCGACTGACGAAATTACAGACCGGGACACAAATGACGACCGGGACACTCAAAGAGAAAGCGACCGGGACACAAGGAATGTTCGATTAGCAATCACCATCAACAAAGCACCGGGACACAAATGACGACCGGGACACAGGGAGCATAAATGAGGACCAGGTCATAAGTAAAAAAAAACTAAAAAAAACTAAAAAAAAAGGTAAAAACTATAAAAAAACTAAAAAGAAAAAAAAAAAACTAAAAAAAAGGTAAAAACTATAAAAAAACTAAAAAGAAAAAAAAAACTAAAAACTAATAAAAAAACTAAAAAACTAAAAAACTAAAAAAAAAGAAAACAAGGAAAAAAATGAAAAATAAAGGAGAAAAAAGTAAAAACCAACAAAAAACTAAAAAGAAAAAAAGGGGGAAAATAAAAAAAAAATTTTCATCATATACCATTTCAAAAACGAATGTATATGCAGACCGGGACACCGGGATACAAATGACGACCGGGACAAAGGGAATATAAATGACGACCGGGACACAGGGACACAACTACAACGGGGACGCCGGGGGAACAGAGGGATATATAAATGACGACGGGGACACAGGGAATGTTCGATTAGCAATCACCATCAACAAAGCTCAAGGGCAATCATTAGAATCATGAGGTATAACTAAAAAAACTAAAAAAAGGTAAAAAACTAAAAAAAAAGACCAACTCAAAAACGAATGTATATACAGACCGGGACACCGGGACACAAATGACGACCGGGACACCGGGACACAAATGACGACCGGGACACAAGGAATATAAATGACGCCCGGGACACTCAAAGAGAAATCACAGACTGGGACACCGGGACACAAATGACGACCGGGACACAGGGAATATAAATGACGACCGGGACACAGGGACACAATTACAACGGGGACGCCGGGGGGCAGGGATATATAAAAGACGACGGCAACACAGGGAATGGTCGATTAGCAATCACCATCAACAAAGCTCAAGGGCAATCATTAGAATCATGAGATATAGATCTAAATACGGATTGTTTTCCCATGGACCATTATATGTTGCATGTTCAAGAGTCGGTAAACCTGACAATCTATTTATATGCACAGACAATGGGATAGCAAAGAATGTTGTATATTCGCAAGTTTTACGTAGTTAAAAACATTAACTATATATATATATATATATATATATATATATATATATATATATATATATATATATATATATATATATATATATATATATATTCTTAGGTGGGACATAGGGACACAACTACAATGGCGCGTAACGACTTACGCGCGCGGGCGGGCTTGGGGGGGACGAAGCGCCCCCACCAACTAGGTGTTCGGGTGGCGCGAAGCGCCACCCCATCAGCTAGTCTATATATAAATAAATAAGTTGTCTGTGTTTGTGTGTGTGTGTGTGTGTGTCGAGTGACGTCATGTTTGTGTGTCGACTGACGTCATGTTTGTTGATTGACAAAATTACACACCGGGACATCGGGAAACAAATGACGACCGGGACATCTATATATATAAAAATAAGTTGTCTGTGTGTCGAGTGACGTCATGTTTGTGTGTCGACTGACGTCCTTTTGTTTATTGACGAAATTACACACCGGGACATCGGGACACAAACGACGACCGGGACACCGGGACATAGGGAATATAAATGACGACCAGGACACTCAAAGAGAAATAACAGACCGGGACACCGGAACTCAAATGACGACCGGGACACCGCGACACAGGGAATATGAATGACGACCGCGACACTCAAAGAGAAATTACAGACTGGGACACCGGGACACAATTGACGACCGGGACACATGGAAACAACAACAACGGGGACGCCGGGGGGCACAGGGGGATATATAAATGACGACAGGGACACAGGGAATGTTCGATTAGCAATCACCATCAACAAAGCTCAAGGGCAATCATTAGAATAATGAGGTATAGATCTGAATACAGATCGTTTTTCCCATTGTTCTATATTCACAGGTGGGACACAGGGACACAACTACAATGGTGCGTAACTAATATGGCGCGTAACGACTTGCGCGCGCGGGGGGGCTTTGGGGGGTGGGGGGGGGGGTTGTCGAAGCGCCCCCACTAACTAGGTGTTGGGGTGGCGCGAAGCGCCACCCCAACAGCTAGTATAGATATATAAAAATAAGTTGTATATATGCATGTTTGTTTGTTTGTGGGTTTACTTGTGATGTGTTGGGGTGGCGCGAAGCGCTACCCCAACAGCTAGTATAAAAATAAGTTGTATGTCCGTCTGTTACACTATCTTTACCGTTACACGTTATTACCGTCATAAAAGAAAAAAAAAGAAAAAACTGAAAAAAAGTTCAAAAACTAAAAAAACTGAAAAAGCTAAAAAAGAAAAAAGTATAAAGAAGAAAAAAAACTAAAAAAGAAAAAACTGAAAAAGAAAAAAAAACTAAAAAAAGAAAATTAAAAAATAAGAAACTAAAAAAAGAAAAAAAGACTAAAAAAAGCAAAACCAAGAAAGGAGAAAAAACTAAAAAAATAAAGAAAAAAAGAAAACTAAAAAAGAGAAAAAAAAATAAAAAAAGTTTTAAAAGGTAAAAAACTAAAAAAAAAAGAAAAAGAAAAAAGGATAAAAACTAAAAAAACTAAAAACTAAAAAAAGAGGAAAAAACTGATAAAGAATATAAATTGAAAAAAGAAGAAACTAAAAAAAATAAAAAAGGAAAACTAAATTAAAAGAAAAACTGAGAAAGCATCAAAAATCTAAAAAAAGAAAAAAACAAAAAAGCAATCATTTAAAAAAACTAAACAAAAGGTTTCAGTTCTTTTTCATTTTCTCTACCACTCTGTCTTAATCAAGCATTCAGTAATACTTTTTGTTTAATAATAAGTATTCTATAAAATTTAGGCTCTTTCATTTTTATTAAATTGTTTAAAATGTAAAAAACTGGTAATTGTACAAATATTTCAATATATTTTGGCAATGGATTAAAATAATTCGAAAACCTTAAAACAGAAACCCAAAAGTTTGAGGTTTATTAGAAATTGTTGAGCTTTAGAGTGCTAGGTACACGAATAAAGTTTGTCCAAGTTTCAATTAGTGTCAAATGTTACCAAAAATTGAACACCAGGACGAAACACTGGAGCAACGCAAAACCAGGATTGCTGTTCAAAGAGAAAGGGCTAGATTAGGAATGTGCAATTTACGTCAACGAAGGCGTGTCGAGGAACTACCAGAGCAACACGAAACCAGGCTTGCAGCTGATAGAGAAGGTAAAAAAAGAAAGCGTGTCGCTGTATTGCAAAAGCAATGCATGTATAATCGCCTGGCATTCAGGTACAGCCCAGTCGATAATTATAGCTTGAGTAGATGTAGTTTGTGTGTTTGTCCGCATATGACATCATTATAAGTATATAAGGCTTTGTATATGACGTCATTACAAGTATATAAGGGGACGATTCAAAGAGAAATTTCAGTATAAATCCTACAATGGCAGAAGAAACAGCCGAGAAAGCTGCTCAAAGAGTTAATTCAAATAGAAATTTTAGTATAAATCCTACAATGACAGAAGAAACAGCCGAGGAAGCGGCTCAAAGAGTTAATGCCAAAAGGCTTGCGGCTAGAAGAGAAAGTAAGAAATGAAGCCTGCGAAGGAATCACAAGAACAACGTGAAAACAAGCTTGCGCCTCAAAGAGAAATTACCGAAAAATTGTGCCGAGGCATCGCAAGAACAACGTAAAAACAGGCTCGCGGTTGAAAGAGATAATACAGAAATAAATCGTGCCGAGGAATCACAAAAACAACGTGAAAACAGGCTTGCGGCTCAAAGAGATAATGCCAAAAGAAAGCGTCTCAAGGAATCACAAGAGTAACGTCAAAATTATCGCCTGGCATTCAGATACAGTCCAGTCGATGATTATAGCTTGAGTAGATGTGTTCAAATCGGGACTATGTCTAAAATGTGTCCCTATTGCAAGGCCTTGGAATTTAATGGGGAAACAGTGGGGATGTGTTGCGCCTCAGGAAAAGTTAAACTTCCTCAACTGGCTGCACCACTAGAGCCATTGAAGAGGAATCACAAACACAACGTGAAAACAGGCTTGAGGCTCAAAGAGGTAATGCCAAAAGAAATCGTGCCGAGGAATCAGAGGAACAACGTGAAAACAGGCTTGCGGCTCAAAGAGATAATATGATAATTTGTATACCTCCCATCAGTTGGAGCAAAAACTTTACTTGTTACTTACCTTGCCGTTGCATCTCATCTATTTACTTCGAGAGGTCCTTTCCCCTCTTTTTTGTTTTCTCTTATTTTAGCTTCCTTTCTCATATAAATATATATAATATATATAAATATATAAACATATAAGTTAGAATAGTGAGTAAAATAAGTCTAATTGATTTGTCTTCTTACTGTATTTACCCTCTGATCAAATTTGACTTTTTTCTCTATCTTATTTGTTTAATAAAACATTCCAATGTATATTTATATTATTTCCAGATCAAATGTTTATATTTTTTCCCGAGGAGCCAAAAGTGGGTATAAAAACCATCAAAAGTTTCTGTCAAAGAATGCAAGAAGAAAATATTACTAGAGCGGTTATTGTTGTTCAGCTAGGCATGACACCTTCTGCAAAACAGGTAATGAATGAATGAAATATTTTATTACCCATCAGTACACAAAATGAAAACGATAGAGTGCAAATTGAGAGAAAAACAGGAAAAAAAATAATTACTGTACACAAAAATACATAACACCCATTACGAACAATTAAAAAAAGAATACTGATCCAGGGTTGGCCCATTTCTTTACTACACAGGCTAGACGCCATGCCATCAACGCTAAGAATAGGGTTGGTGATCAAATATTTTTGCCTAAGAAAACTGAGTTTGAGACCAACTGGGGAGCTGAAAAAGGAACTTAGACAACTTAAAACAGTTTTCTAGTCTCTTTTTAATCTGTGGCTTTCTTGAGATCCTTAATTGGTTCTAGGAACCTGTGACAGAACAATCGATACGTATGCTCCGCATAATTTAAAAGGAAGTGTAATTTTCTTCCTGTTCACTATAGGTGAAGACAAGTTTAGGATCTTTCTATCTTATAATGCCACTAAATGCCATAAATGCCACTAATGCCATAAATTAGGTTTTCTTAAGCACCTCTTCGTGTTAATGGGCTCAAGTAACCTGAAAAACAAAAGCTGTCACTATATGTACGTATGCTCCGCATAATTAAACAGGAAGTGTAATTTTCTTCCTGTTCACTATAGGTGAAGACAAGTTTAGGATCTCTCTATCTTATAATGCCACCATAAAGTCGGCTTTCTTCAGCACCTCTTCCTGTTAATGGGCTCAAGTAACCTGAAAAACAAAGCTGTCACTATATGTACGTATGCTTTGCATAATTCAACAGGAAGCGTAATTTTCTTCCTGTTCACTATAGATGAAGAAAAGTTTAGGATTAATTTTCTTCCTGTTCACTATAGGTGAAGACAAGTTTAGGATCTTTCTATCTTATAATGCCACCATAAAGTAGGCTTTTTTAAGCACCTCTTCCTCTTAATGGGCTCAAGTAACCTGAAAAACAAAAGCTGTCACTATCAGTCTTAATCTGGAAACTTTTATATTTTGTACATATTAAACTGTAGACTACCACCTTAATTTGGTAGGCTGTACTTGTGTTAACTGTGTAGCACCATTCATGTTCAGAATAGTCTAGCAATAGCAGTGGCGTATTCAGTAGATGACCTCCCTTCCCCATTTCTGAAATGAATTTAATTTTCACTTACATGTATCGAAGGCGTAAATAATGCTCAATGACCTCCCCCATCCCTTCTATGGATATTGTGTGGATAATGATCCTGATATCCCTTGTTGATTCAAGTTTTGCTCTTGTCTTTTATCCATTATCATCCAAAACAGTCAAACAATGCAATGTGAGCTGTTCTACTGCCAATAGATTAAGTGCCTGAAACAATAAGCAAATGAAGAAATTAAAACAGAAGTTGTACTGCTTGTTTTGGCCTGTTTTACCAATTGTCTGGTCTAATTGTTGTAATAAGTCCTTGTTATTTCGATGTTTGCTTGGTTCTTGAATTTAAAAATTGTGCTTAAGTATATTTGATGTTGACTTCGCCAATTCCCCTCAGTAAAAAGGCCATTTCAATCTTCTTTTTTTCCATTGTAAATTTAAAGAGTGAGATCGAACAACGTTTTTTTCTAAACTTAGACTGGAAGATATGTTTTTTTTCTTCTTTGAGGAAGGGGGGGGGGGGTAAATAATTTTCTTTTTTCGTATCTCTAGGTTTGCTGTTAAAACTCGTTTGAATTATCATTCTGACATTGGAAAATGTCCCGTGCTTCTATTTTCAAACACGTATCGTCATATAGAAGTTTTGAGTTTCATTTATTTATTGATAGCGATTTCTGGTAGTTTTATGCTTCGAATATTGTTTGACTTTATTTTTTCTCATTCTCGGCTTAGTGGAGCTCTTTACTTTCCTTTGAAAACTTTTTTTGTGGAAAAAATTTAATTAGTTTTTGTGCGTTTTTTATTGACATAGTCTTTTTCATGGAAAACATAATATTTTACTTTTTTTAGTTTTTATGGCACTTGATATTAACCAAGTGACATATAGCCATTGCCAATTCTGTCGGTCTGTCTGTCTGTCGGTCTGTCTGTCGGTCCTGGTTTTGCTACTTTAGGCACTTCCAGGTAAGCTAGGACGATGAAATTGAGCAAGCGTATCATGACCGGACCAGATTAAATTAGAAATAGTCTTTTTCCCGATTTGACCATCTGGGGGGGGGAGTGGGGGGCCGGTTAATTCGCAAAAAATAGAAAAAAAATGAAGTATTTTTAACTTATAAGCGGGTGATTGGATCTTAATGAAATTTGATGTTTGGAATGATATTGTGTGTCACAGCTCTTATTTTAAATTACGACCGGATCTTATGACATTGGGAGGAGTTGGAGGGGGGGAACCTAAAGTCCCGGTTTTGCTACTTTAGGCACTTCTAGGTAAGCTAGGATGATGAAATATGGCAAGCGTATCAGGGACCAGACCAGACTAAATTAGAAATAGTCGTTTTTCCGATTTGACCATCTGGGGGGGGAGTGGGGGGTCGGTTAATTCGGAAAAAATAGAAAAAATGAAGTATTTTTAACCTATGAGCGGGTGATTGGATCTTAATGAAATTTGATGTTTGGAATGATATTGTGTCCAAGAGCTCTTATTTTAAATCCCGACCTGATCTGATGGAATTGTGGGGAGTTGGAGGGGGGGACCTAAAATCTTGGAAAGCACTTAGAGTGGAGGGATCGGGATGAAACTTGATGGAAAAATAAGCGCAAGTCCCAGATACATGATTGACATAATCGGAACTGATTCACTCTCTTTGGAGTAGTTTGGGGGGGGGGGGAGTAATTCTTAAAAATTAGAAAAACTGAGGTATTTTCAACTTACGAACGGGTGATCGGATCTCAATGAAATTTGATGTTTAGAAGGATATCGTGTCTCAGAGCTCTTATTTTAAATCCCGACCGGATCTGGTGACGGGGGTGGGGAGTTGGGAGTGGGAAACCTAAAACTTGGAGAACACATAGAGTGGAGGGACCGGGATGAAACATGGTAGGAAAAATAAACATAAGTCCTAGATAGATGATTGACATAAACGGAACGGATCCGCTCTCTTTGGGGTAGTTGGGGGGGGGGGGGTTCTGAAAAATTTAAAAAAATGAGGTATTTTTAACTTACGAACGGGTGATCGGATTTCAATGAACTTTGATATCAAACAGTTCGTGGTAACGAACTGTAGTAAGGAGCGACCCGGCTCAATAGTAACCAAAACTCTAAAAAATTGAATTTTGATATCAATAGCTGCATCAAAAGAATCGCATTTTAATGCTGATTTTAAATATATAAGTTTCATCAAGTTTAGTCTTACCCATCAAAAGTTACGAGCCTGAGAAAATTTGCCTTATTTAAGAAAATAGCGGAAAACACCCCCTAAAAGTCGTAGGATCTTAACGAAAATGACACCATCAGATTCAGCGTATCAGAGAACCCTACTGTAGTAGTTTCAAGCTCCTATCTACAAAAATGTGGAATTTTGTATTTTTTGCCAGAAGGCAAATCACGGGTGCGTGTTCATTTGTTGTTTTTTTTCTTTTTCCCAGGGGACATCGTATCGACCAAGTGGTCCTAGAATGTCGCAAGAGGGCTCATTCTAACGGAAATGAAAAGTTCTAGTGCCCTTTTTAAGTGACCAAAAAAATTGGAGGGCATCTAGGCCCCCTCCCACGCTTATTTTTTTCCCAAAGTCAACGGATCAAAATTTTGAGATGGCCATTTTGTTCAGCATAGTCGAAAACCATAATAACTATGTCTTTGGGGATGACTTACTCCCCCACAATCCCTGGGGGAGGGGCTGCAAGTTACAAACTTTGACCAGTGTTTACATATAGTAATGGTTATTGGGAAGTGTACAGACGTTTTCAGGGGGATTTTATTTTGTTTGGGGGTGGGGCTTAGGAGAGGGGGCTATGTTGGAGGATCTTTCCTTGGAGGAATATGTCATGGGGGAAGAAAAATTCAATGAAAAGGGCGCAGGATTTTCTAGCATTACTATAAGAAAACAATGAAAAATAAACATGAAAACTTTTTTCAAATGAAAGGATAGAGTAGCATTGAAACTTAAAACGAACAGATATTATTACGAATATGAGGGGTTCTAATAATACTTTAGCATAAAGAGCGAGGTATTTAGGAGGAGATAAATACCTCGCTGTTTATGCTAAAGTATTTTTAGTAATTTCAACTATTTATTCTACGGCCTTTCTGATTCAGGGGTCATTCTTAAAGAATTGGGACAAAACTTACGATTTAGTGTAAAGAGCGAGGTATTAACGAGGGTACAAACCCCCTCGTATACATAATAAAAATATAAGGTTATGAAAGTTTGTTACGTAAGTTACTTCTTAAGTTACGTATATTTTTTACTAATAAAAACGCTCGTTAAAAATTAAAAGTTCTAGTTGCCTTTTTAAGTAACCGAAAAATTGGAAGGCAACTAGGCCTCCTTCTCCACCCCTTATTTCTCAAAATCGTCTGATCAAAACTAAGAGAAAGCCATTTAGCCAAAAAAGAATTAATATACAAATTTCATTTTAATAATCTATGTGGGGAGAGCCAAAACCAAATATGCATTAATTCAAAAACGTTCAGAAATGAAATAAAAAAACCTATTTTTTTTAGCTGAAAGTAAGGAGCGACATTAAAACTTAAAACGAACAGAAATTACTCCGTATATGAAATGGGTTGTCCCCTCCGCAATCCCTCGCTCTTTACGCTAAAGTTTGACTCTTTGCCACAATTCTACTTTTTAGAACAATTAAAAGCTTTAGCGTAAAGAGCGAGGGATTGCGGAGGGGACAACCCATTTCATATACGGAGTAATTTCTGTTCGTTTTAAGTTTTAATGTCGCTCCTTACTTTCAGCCAAAAAAATTATTATTATTTTTATTTAATTTAGAAGGATATCGTGGCTCAGAGCTCTTATTTTAAACCTGACCGGATCTGGTGACATTGGGTCTGGTGGAACAAAATAAGTCCTTGTTATTTCGATGTTTGCTTGGTTCTTGAATTTAAAAATTGTGCTTAAGTATATTTGATGTTGACTTCGCCAATTTTCCCTCAGTAAAATATTTTAATTTTGGGGAGGGGGTGGCTGATCTTCAAATTTGTGTTTTTTTTGTAAAACTACAAAGCTGAGATTCAATTCAATTAAGTGGTTTTGATCGTAAAAAAGTTCACTGCTTGGATTTGGGTTCTGTACATCTCATTTAACTGACAGCAGTATCTTCAAGCAGTTGAGATGTATTCATTTTTTTAAATCTTACATGCTTGAACAGCTTTCAAATCTAGAAGAATATCCTTTTTTCTATTCTGCACGCAGATTCGAAAGTGATGGAGAAAATATAACCTACAGTTTTTCAAAATAAATCACAATTTTTTGGTTATTATTATTATTATTCTGAATGGGAGAAATAAATGAACATACAGAATTTCTTTTACAAGTCTGTCATCTTTCCGTCTTTTCCCACTCCCTGTTCTGCTGGGTTTTACTAGGTTTTTTACCTCTACTATGTCTATATTAGGTTTTGGTTGCGAAAAACCGATGAAATCTGTTTTTATCCTCATCAAGTCGTTTCTCAAGAACCATTTTAAATAAATAAGTTCTGACTTCGTTATTGGTCTCATTGTGTCGAGGCTTAGGGAAGTCCGTCCATAACTATATGCGTTGAATTTTTGTGTAGACGCTGCTATTTTGCGTTAATATTTCAGTTCTCTAAGCATAAGAAGATTGCACCTTTGTTACCAATGTATGTTTCTTTCTTTTTAGAGTCTTGGTGATATGGCTCCCAAATACATCCTCGAATATTTCCTAGAATCTGAGCTTCTTATCAACATCACTGAGCATGAATTGGTCCCGGAGCATGTGATTCTCACCCCGGAGGAGAAAACAGAACTCCTTATGCGATAGTAAGTCTAATCTGTGTTGATCAAAGATTAATCCAAATAGTAATATAGTTATCTATAATTGTGACGCAAGATTTATTTGAAAATACCTCAGTTTTTGAACTGTTGAATAGAAGGTTTAGTGCTGTGATAATGGAATTATTAAAGCTACCAGTTCATTTATTCCAAGTAAAAAGAAAAAGACAACATAATGTGCATAGTAAGAACGTATTGAGGGGGGGGGGGGTACAAAAAACTTTGAAAAACGCTACAAAAACGTTTTTGTATTCATTTTTGCTACATTTTTATAAATCAAACAAATACTTTGGGGGCGGGGGTCAAACCCTTCCCCTGGATACGGCCTTGGTGAATAGTATCTCTTTTTAGATCACAAATTACGTTTTGACAGGCTGAGAAGGGGTTTCACGAGTGTGTCTGAATCAGTTGAGAAATAAGATTATGTAACCTTATTGAAGGTTTGTAAGAAATATTAATCTATATTTTTACTTACAAAAATAAGATTTATTCAATTTTTTTATGAGACAATGCATAGCACATACTTTCTGACTGAGAATCAACCCAAAGAAGATAATTTATTACCGTACCCTTAGAATTAAGTGCGTTTCCTTTTGAATGTCTATTATACTTAACATTAAAAGTAAAAATGTAACATCTAGCCTACGGTTATGATTAAAAAATAACATTATTAGAAATCTGACAAACTAATGCTGTTTCTAAAAAATTATGAACTCTTTATGATTCATCAAGTTTTATTTCCCAAATTGTCTTCTATTAATAGCTCGAAAGTTCTTCTTTTACCTGTTTTATTTATGAAAATTGTTTAATGTAGTGACTAAACAATAACTGTGTAATCTCTTACAAAATCAATTTCTAATGAAAAGGTTAGAAAGCAGATGTTAATGAAGACTTGTAATGACGCTCCCGAATTTTCAAGTAGAAGAATATAGCAAAAAAGACTGAAAACTGTGATTTTGCAAGGGTAATTAAATCATTTCGTCCAAAACTGTCAGAAAAGTTATCACATGACATTCTAGCAATGTTTCTAGCAATGCTTTTCCGATTGAAGGTAGCGTGTTCCATGAGCCATATATAAGATTTGGCCAAGCAGTATGTCTAGAATTAAGCATGGTTCGCTGGCATTTCATTGTGAATGGTTTCTATTTTAAAGGACACGACTTCAAGCCACTAGAAAGTAATGGTGTCACGAGCAGAAAAGGATCAAAGGTCCGAGAGAAATAATAACCTAAGCTACAAGTCGTGTTCAAACAAAGTGCGTGCCGAACCCCAAGCTGATAAGGCGACATGAAGTGTTGCAGTAACCCTTTATCGTCTTCGCCAACAAAAATGTCGCAGAGGCAACACTTTGGTTGGGAGTCCAAGGAAGGGATTTACAAATATTATATTGACTTTGGAGCCGGTTGAACCTTGTGTTTATCTAATGTATGCAATATGTATACATAATATTCCTTAAACGTGTCGAAAACAAAATTTTGACTTTTCAGCCAGTTGAACTCTTAAAATATATGCATGAAAGTACCCTCAAACACATTAGAAACAAATTAAATTTAGCCAAATTCGCTCCCCTGGTTTAGTTTTGTTTTTTCGCTATTGTTTATTTTCCGCAAAATCGTATTGCTGCAGCTAGTCTTTACTGTAAGAGCCGTGGTACCCGCCGGGCGTCCCCCTTAAATTGCGGGGACAAGGTAACCAACCCTCAACACTTCCCTTACTTTTCTATTTATTGTTGCCAGAGCATCGCGGCGAAGTGATTCGGACATCTTTTTGGCCCACCTTCCTTAATTGCGGGGTAAGGGTTCAATAGCCAGACGACATTTCGAGCTCAAAACACTCGGCGCTACTACTTGATTTGCAACTAAACAAATGAACCAACCACCATGTTGTGTTTGCAGTCAAAATGTAACCAAAAGCAGTGGCGGTGCAAAATGCACGAAATGCCATAAGTGGTGCCATCTGACGTGCGGAAAGACAAAATACTCACGTGAACTAGCAAGCATCTTTGTTTGCCCTAGCTGCAAGCCTGCGAATACAAGCTCACCTGCATCGGGAGTCAAAACCCGATCGAACCCAGAAGTAGCCCCTAGTCCAAATCTACCGCCGAAAAACAACTCAACTCCGATCAGCACAAACAACGATATGCCAACAACATTCAGAGGTAACAATAACATCTCGGATCAGAGCTTGGGACAGGGAAAAGCCACCTTACCTGAAGTGGTCGAGCTCAGCGCTGCAAATGAACTATGCAGCTACTGTCATCTACCAACAGAAAATTCCACGGCCATCAAATGCTTTTTCTGTGGTGAATACGAGCACGCGGGATGTAGACAATCAAACGCCGATCTATTCCTAACAATTAAGAGCCTAGATCCTGATTCACGTCTTTTCAAATACGAATGCGAGAGCTGCAACAAAAGAAACGTATCGTTCCTGCAGCTAAAACTGAGGGAAGCGATCCAGTTAAATGCACCCAGTCCTTCGCTCCCAGCTCCTGTTCCAACGGAAAGCACCATCCAAAGCTATGATACTACTGTTGATGTGATACTGAAGGCTGATAAGGAAAAACAACTTAGAGAAGGAAAACGGACAAATGTTGCGATCTTTGGTCTCCCGGAGTCAGAAGACACCTCTGACAAAGACTTGGTGATTAACCTAACTACAGAGAATGATGTGGGAGCTCACCTGCAGGACGACGACATTCGTGAGGTCGTACGCGTGGGAAGTCAAATAAATGGCAGTAAGCCACGCGTCTTAGTAGTCAAACTGAAGGACTCAATGGACACAATCAAGAAGCGACAGAAGATTCTCAGTGCAGCCCCAAATCTAAGAAAATCGACCAACGAACTTGTAAAAAACCAGGTCTACATAAACCCTGATCGAACACCAATGCAAAGGGCACAACTGGCACAACAGCGTCGAGCAAAGTCGAGCCAATGTCAGCAAGCACAGCAACACTCTAATGTTACTGGAAGCACCAATTCCAGGTCCAACGGGAACCAGAGAATGAGACAACAAGCGAGACCATCAAATGGTCCCAGCCAACGACAGCCCCAAAATTGACGAGGAAAAGGCCCAAGCCATACAAATGAATCCGAAAAAAAATAAAATGCCTCTATTTCAACGCTGACTCTCTCTTAAACAAAATGGAGGAGGCAAAGCAGGTTATCAAACTGGAAAATCCGGATATTGTGGCAATAGTAGAAGTTAAACCAAAAACTACAGATACTTACCTACCGTCACAGAGCTCAGTATCGAAGATTATTATCTGTATGAACAAAATCTGGAAGAGAATACAGGTAGAGGGATAGTCTGCTATTGTCGAAAAGGCATCAACGTGCATCCAATATCGAGGTCAACCGACACGATTGAGCCCAAAGAAAGTCTGTGGATCTGCATTAAGTCTAAAACGACCAGCGACACTGTTCTTGGGATCTGTTATCGTAGCCCCAACAACACTAACACATCCGACGAAGCTCTGTTCTCGCAAATAGCAGCATTCACTAAGAACACCAACCAAAAGCTTGCTATTATAGGAGATTTCAATCTCCCTAAGATAGACTGGAATAGGCGATACACCACGGAATCTACCGCAAGCTTGACGAGTAAATTCCTTGACGTTATTAACGAACACTTTCTAGAGCAGCTAATATCTGAGCCAACAAGGATGCGGGGATCTGACACACCAAGTATCCTCGATTTGTTACTGGTAAGTGATGGAGACCTGGTATCAGATATTAAGCAGTTGTCACCAATCGGTAAATCGGATCACTCGGTAATTGTGTTTAGCTTGGAAACGGAGGTTTTGAGGACACGTGTGGCACCGAAACGTAACTACTGCAAGGAAGATTACGTTGCTATGAGAAGAGAGCTTTCGGATGTCAACTGGATTGAAGAATTCAGTGGGTTGGAGTCGTTAGACACCATTTACACAAGGATCACTAAGATTGTAGCCTCAATGGAAGAACAATTTATTCCTATGCACAATAAATACACCCGTGTTGCATTACCTAAATCCAATATTGAACTGATTAAAGCAAAACAAAAAGCATGGAGAGACTACAAAAGTAATCGACAAAGTAACGACCGAGAGAAAACATTCAAGAGGCTCCGCAACAGGGTTCGAAAAGCAACAAGAAGAGAAGGAAAGCTTAGAGAACGTAAATTAGCTTTCTCCTTGAAAGAAAACTCAAAAATTTTCTGGAAATACGTGAACAGCAAAAGGAAAAACAAAGGTGGAGTCTCATCTCTTTACGATCCCGTGAAACAAAAGCTGGTAAACGACCCCACGGACAAGGCAAATTTTCTCAACAGCCAGTTCTCTTCTGTTTTTACTCAGGAACCTGAGAACGAAGACCACTTTAGCCGCGAGGAACCAATTCAGGGTATAAGCGAATTGATAAGACCGATAGAGATCAAACATAGCGATGTTCTAAAAAAACTCAGAGAACTTAACCGAAGCAAGTCCACAGGCCCAGACAATCTACATCCAAAACTGCTCAAAGAACTTGCAACGGTAATAACAGAGCCACTAGTCTACATTTACAGAAAGTCTCTTGAACTCGGTGAGCTTCCCGCTATTTGGAAAAACGCTATTGTCGTCCCAATATACAAAGGTGGGAAACGAGAAGACCCATCAAACTACCGACCGATAAGCCTCACTTGTATTACGTGTAAAGTACTTGAGTCTCTCATTGCAGACCACACCCTAGAACACTTAAAACGAGAAAAAATACTTACCGAAAAGCAGTTTGGTTTTCTTAAGGAACGATCTGCAGAGATCCAACTGCTTTGTGCCACAGATGATTGGAAGAAAAACATCGACAAGGGGTTCCAGATTGATCTCATATACTTGGATCTCAAGAAAGCCTTTGACAAAGTTCCCCATAAGCGTCTCGTCAAGAAGCTCAGGAAATACGGTCTCTCCTCATCCGGGTCCTCATTCAGTCTTCTTCTATGGATTACGGACTTCTTAACTGGCAGAAAGCAAGTTGTGTGCGTAGAAGGTTGTCTCAGCAATACCGAAGAAAAAGTTCTTAGCGGAGTACCCCAGGGGTCAATTCTCGGCCCCCTTCTGTTTAATCTCTACATCAACGACCTAGTTGAGGGCATCAAATCTGACATCCTTCTCTACGCGGACGACACAAAGCTCTATCGCGTCATCTCGTCATGTGAAGACATTCACCACCTGCAGGTGGATCTCCAACGAATCGATGACTGGATGAAGAAGTGGATCATGGAAATCAATACCCAGAAAAGTCATATCCTCACTCTGGGTCCACAAAACTTTTCGTCCTCATACTTTCTTGGTTCCGCTGCACTCACTCTTAGTAGAGAAGAAAGAGACCTAGGCATCTTAGTGGATTCTGAACTGAACTTCAGTAGCCACTATGAAGCTGTCGTCAAGAAGGCTTCCAAAGTCGCTGGTATGATCAGAAGAAACTTCTCGTGCGAGGACGACAAAATGCTTGCTACGCTCTATAAGTCCCTTGTCCGCCCGATTCTTGAGTATTTACATTGTTCTACAAGACCATACTACAACAAGGACATAGATGCTCTCGAAAATGTTCAGAGGAGGATAACTAAATTCTCTCCCAGGTTACGCTTCCTTCCCTACGAAGAGCGGCTTAGAAAGCTTGAAATCCCAACCCTCGCCTATAGATTCCATCGTGGTGATCTTATTGAAATGTACAAGCTCTGCAATGGAGCCTATGATAACGTACCAGCCCAGAGAATCGTGCAGTTCAATAAAAATCATCTCCGAGGACATCAGTGCAAAGTGAGTATGGAACGTTTTTACAAGGACATGGGCCGATGGACTTTCGGCAACCGAGTTGTTCAGCGTTGGAACAACTTACCAGAAAGAGTAATCTGCTCCACAAACCTACGGACATTCAAGAAGGAAGTTGATGAATATTATTCAAGTGACATTTTCTCCTTATGCAAATTTAGAAGAAATGCAAATTAAGATTTTTGTTTTGTAGAGGCTTAACGGCCTGCCATCAAATTTGCGAATATATTTATTTATTTATTTATTTATTTATATAATAACTGCGTTGCACCATTGCCATGTATTTTGTTTATAATCGTTGCCTATCCGCTTGAAGACAAATCTTACCCTCAAATGTATCGGAAACAAGAGAAACATAGACAAGTCATTTGTCTTGACTTAAAATGCATTCACGACCCAATAATTGGTACACAAACTAGGAAAGGTTACAAGTTTCTCATTGACCAATATAACCCAATCTAACAGCCGAATGTTGCTTTCAAGTCTCTAAATTGTCTTATACTTTTAATCCGAATTCTTTCTTTCAATGTGCACATTAAAAATGAATCTTTTAACCCCTCGAAATCTTAAGGGTTATATCTTATGAAAGAACTCAAAACTTACAATATAATTTTATCAAACCTAGTTGTTACTATAAAGCTATGTGACGCTTTTCGTAATAGATAAACGCTGATACAAATAAAAGGAAAGTACAACCAGTCAGTAAAAGAAATTAACCCTTCATTTCTGGGGACCATGCTCTATCAACCTGTTCTTACTTGCAGTTCCATCTCCGTAGTGGACATGAAACCAAATTTTTTAACCTTAAATGCACCAGAAGCAAATAATAATGTCTACAAACACGAGCGAGGCATAACACTAAAAGCCAATAGCTACTATCAAGTCCCTCCCTTGTCTTAAAATAAGAATCAGATTTCCAATATGTACCACAACTTTAGCGTGGTACATATCAACGACTTTTAATCAGTGTTGAAAAAACTATCCGTCTTGGTTCAAAAGTTTATTTTTTTGCCATGGGCCAACTTTTAATATCACTGCTTAATAAGGAGTAAAAGGAAAGCTCCTATTGCTTTGGTGAGGGGGCCAGGTAACCGTTATACATCTTAAGCACTTTTCGATTTTCGTTCAACTTCAATTTGAAACTGGTATCTGCTTGCTTGCCTCCTATAACGGAGCTTTTTAGTCGAAAGCAGAAACATGGTTCCATGGAAGGAAAGATTGGCTGTGTAACTTCAGGTAGTCTTGTCCAACAGAGGTATTAAAACTCCATTTTAACTGACAAACCATAGACTCAGGATCAGTTACTAGTGAAACCGTCCTTTTCTGTCCCAGGCATATTTTGTATTGAGCATTCCAAAATTTTATGTCATATTCATCAATTGTCGTTACCCCAACGGGACTGGCAAAAATAACTTTTATAAGACTGATTATTTTGTATTTACAGGAGTTTCGTATTCCACTAGAATTTCCAGGAGGCATCACTAGCTATTAAATATTTTATGTAGGCAGAAGCGGAAGCCGTGGTTTATGCTATTTTTGCTTGCAGCTCATTGCACAACTCAGCACTAAGCTGCCTGTGATCTATACAGCTGTATATGCTCCTTTGCCACTCCCCTTTATTCAGAGCCTCACTGGTACTCCCTCCTAAGGAGTTCCCACTTCCTTTCAATTCTATCTTATAACCTCATCCATTTGAGCACATCCTGTTTTTTTTTCACCTGCTGACATGCCAAATACTCATAATTTTCTTAAAATCATCTTTGGAATGCCACTTGGCCATTTCAATCTTCTTTTTTTCCATTGTAAATTTAAAGAGTGAGATCGAACAACGTTTTTTTCTAAACTCAGACTGGAAGATATGTTTTTTTTCTTCTTTGAGGAAGGGGGGGGGTAAATAATTTTCTTTCTTCGTATCTCTAGGTTTGCTTTTAAAACTCGTTTGAATTATCATTCTGACATTGGAAAATGTTCCGTGCTTCTATTTTCAAACACGTATCGTCATATAGAAGTTTTTAGTTTCATTTATTTATTGATAACGATTTCTGGTAGTTTTATGCTTCGAATATTGTTTGACTTCATTTTTTCTCATTCTCGGCTTAGTGGAGCTCTTTACTTTCCTTTGAAAACTTTTTTGTGGAAAAAAAAATTTAATTAGTTTTTGTCCGTTTTTTATTGACATAGTCTTTTTCGTGGAAAACATAATATTTTACTTTTTTCAGTTTTTATGGCACTTGGTATTAACCAAGTGACATATAGCAATCGCCAATTCTGTCGGTCTGTCTGTCTGTCGGTCCCGGTTTTGCTACTTTAGGCACTTCCAGGTAAGCTAGGACGATGAAATTTGGCAAGCGTATCAGGGACCGGACCAGATTAAATTAGAAATAGTCGTTTTCCCGATTTGACCATCTGGGGGGGAGTGGGGGGCCGGTTTATTCGGAAAAAATAGAAAAAATGAAGTATTTTTAACTTATGAGTGGGTGATTGGATCTTAATGAAATTTGATGTTTGGAATGATATTGTGTCTCAGAGCTCTTATTTTAAATCCCGACCGGATCTGATGAAATTGGGGGGAGTTGGAGGGGGGAAACCTAAAATCTTGGAAAACACTTAGAGTGGAGGGATCAGGATGAAACTTGATGGGAAAAATAAGCGAAAGTCCCAGATACATGATTGACATAATCGGAACTGATTCGTTCTCTTTGGGGTAGTTTGGGGGGGGGGGGGTAATTCTTAAAAATTAGAAAAAATGAGGTATTTTCAACTTACGAACGGGTGACCGGATCTCAATGAAATTTGATGTTTAGAAGGATATCGTGTCTCTGAGCTCTTATTTTAAATCCCGACCGGATCTGGTGACGGGGGCGGGGAGTTGGGAGGGGGAAACCTAAAACTTGGAAAACACTTAGAGTGGAGGGACCGGGATGAAACATGGTGGGAAAAATAAACACAAGTCCTAGATAGATGATTGACATAAACGGAACGGATCCGCTCTCTTTGGGGTAGTTGGGGGGGGGGTATTTCTGAAAAATTAAAAAAATGAGGTATTTTTAACTTATGAACGGATGATCGGATATCAATGAACTTTGATATTTAGAAGGATATCGTGGCTCAGAGCTCTTATTTTAAACCCGACCGGATCTGGTGACATTGGGGGGGGAGTTGGGAGGCGGAAACCTAAAACTTGGAAAACACTTAGAGTGGAGGGATCGGGATGAAACTTGGTGGGAAAAAACACGAGTCCTAGATACATGATTGACATAACCAGAACGGATCCGCTCTCTTTGGGGTAATTGGGGGGGGGGGGGTGTGTAATTCTGAAAAATTAGAAAAAATGAGGTATTTTTAACTTACGAACGGGTGATTGGATCTCCATGAAATTTGATATTTAGAAGGATATCGTGTCTCAAAGCTCTGATTTTAAATCTTGACTGGATCTGGTGACATTGGGGGAGGTTTGGGGTGGGGAAACCTGAAATGATGGAAAACGCTTAGATTGGAGGGATTGGGATGACACTTGGTTGGAAAAATAAGCAGAAGTCTTGCATACGTGATTTACATAATTGGAACGGATCTGCTCAATTGGGGGGGGGGGGGTAATTCTGAAAAATAAGAAAAAATGACGTATTTTTAACTTACGAAGGAGTGATCGGATCTTCATGAAACTTCATATTTAGAAGGACCTCGTAACTCAGATATCTTATTTTAAATCTCAACCGGATCAAGCGTAATTGGGGGGGGGGGGGTTGGGGGGACCGGAAATCTTAGAAAATACTTAAAGCGGTGAGATCAGGATGAAACTGGATGGGAAGAATAAAAACCTGTCTAAGATACGTGACTGACATAACTGGACCGGATCTGCTCTCTTTGGTGGAATTGGGGGGGGGGGGTAATTTTTGAAAATTGAGGTATTTGTAACTTACGAAAGGGTGACCAGATCTTAATGAAATTTGATATTTAGAAGGATCTTGTGCTTTAAAGTTGTAATTTCAATTTCTGACCAGATCCTGTGACATTTGGGGGAGTTGGAGGGGGAAACCGGAATTCTTGGAAAACATGAAAATTGGGGTATTTTTATCTTACGAATAGATGATTGGATCGTAATGAAATTTGATTTTTAGGAGGAATTCATGTCTCAGAGCTCTTATGTCAAATCCCTACCAGATATTTTGACATTGGGGGGATATGGAGGGGGAAATCTTGGAAAAACACTTGGAGTGGAGGAATCGGGATGAAGCTTGGTGGATAGAATAAACAAATGTCCTTGATACGTGATTGACAGAATCGTACTGGATTCGCTCTCTTTGGGGAATTTGGGGGGAGGGGTTCAGTGATTTGGCGAGTTCGGTGCTTCTGGACGTGCTAGGGCGATGAAAATTGGTAGGCGTGTCAGGGAGCTGCACAATTTGACTTGATAAAGTCGTTTTCCCAGATTCGATCATCTGGGGGGCAAAAGGAAGAGGAAAAATTAGAAAAAAATAGGGATTTATAACTTACGAGTGGGTGATCGGATCTTAATGAATTTTGATATTTAGAAGGACTTTGTGACTCAGAGCTCTTATTTTAAATCTTGACCGGCATTAAGCCTCTTATTTTCCTTTTTAAATCAATCTATTGATTCATAGAATTTTGTTAGAGCTCATACCATATGATCTCTTGGCTCTTAGCTCTTCTCGCCTCGTCACAAGTGCCATATGAGCTCTTAGCTCTTGGGTTCTATAAGAATCCATAATACGGGTTGTTATTTAATGTTGGAGAAACTGTTTCAACAATTTTTAATCCTGACACAAGCAGTATTATCTAATTTAATATTATATAGCTTCTGAAATTGACCTAAGAACCAAAACTTAATATCATTCCCACAAGATTCTATCTATGATCTTTGACAACCTGGATGCACTTACTTTTTCTATTTATTTAAATTGTAAGAACAGAAGTATTAATTGTAGTATCCCCAAAAGTTTCAACTTAATACCCCCAGTTGTTCTCGATATATTGCCGAGGTGTCTTATTGATAACCATAAATACAATGCCTTTTGATATATTTTAAAGTAACATTTAGTTTTAAGGTATAATAGTAGGGGGGGGGGGGATTTACATGCCTTATGTATCTAAAGGCATATTTGCTGGACCGTTCTACTATGCTGAACAAAATGACTCTCTCACAAGTTAGACTGGATTTGTTCGGAAAATGAACGGGCTTGAGAGAAAGGTTGCTTGCCCTCCAATGTCTTGTTACTTTTAAAACGGGCACCAGAACTTTTAATTTGGAATTGAAATAGCTCCTTTAAAAGTTTCCTAAAAACCTGCATCTATACAGTTTTTTCCTTTAATTGAAATTCCTAAACGTTCCCTAAAAGTTTTATCTTAAAACCTTTAGCGTTTATTTGTTACATTGACAGTAGTGGTAGCATTAAAAGTACAAATATTGTACCTTTTGGCTTTTGGCTTACTGATTTAAGTTGTTCTTCAAATATTGGTTTATCGCCATTTTGAAAGTCCACATGCTCTTAGTTTGTTTTGATTTAGTTCAACATCTGCCTAAATATTCCTTAAAAGTTTCACCTTAATACCCTTAGCTTGTGCAATAACAATATTCGTAGCAGCATTAGTAACAGTATGCACATAGCACCTTTGGTTTCTTTAGCAACCCCTTCAACACACGCTGAAAGTTTCAGCTTAATAAATACCATCAACCATCCTTGAAGCATTTCTGATGCGTCGGCTCGACAACCTGTGTGAGCATAGTATTTAGTTCCATACAGTTCCTGTCTATCCCAATTTTTTCACCTTAATATCCTTAGTTCTGATAGCAGTAATAGTAGTAGTAGATGTAGTAGCCTATACTTTAGTGGCAATAGTAGCAATAGAAGTAGTAATAATAGTAACAGTAGTATGAGTAGAAGCAGCAGCATTAGGATGCAAATATTTTCTTTTGATTAGTTCGACACCCATAACAACAAGCCCTGTTAGTTTGAACTTCACACACCAAACTGTTCCTAAGATATTGCTATGACACCCTTTTGACAACCTGCATACAGAGGGCGTGTTCTGATTCAGTTATCTTTCCCCCTCAAAATTTCTTGAAAATTTCAACTTCCTGCATTAGGCGTAGTTGTAATAGTAGTCACAGTAGTAGTATTATTCGAAGTTTATACGATCACCCTTTCAATTTAAAACTTATGTACCCTCAGGGCATAACTTACAACCCTTGCCCTGACGGGTATTGGGGGTTGTCATCCTCAAAGACATAATATCTAAACCTTTCAATTATGTTGATCAAAACGCCTATCTCAAAATTTGGATTGGAATTGTTTGGGGAAATGGTATGTGGCAGGGGGTGACTTTCCCTCCAATCACTTTCGATTATCGAAAAGGCCACAAGTCCTTTCAATTTCCAATCGAATGAGCTTTCTTTGAAGTTTCTGCGACAACAAATGGCCATCTCAAATTTTCTACCAGATGCGTTTTGGGAAAATACGAGGTGTGGGGGGTATCACCTTCCGATCCCTCTGAAACTTATACCTTATATGCCCCCAGGGCCTAGCTTCTAACCCTTGACCTGAGGGCTCCGGGGGGTTGTCATCCTCAATTTCCGGACCTTTCAATTACATTGAACAAAATGGTGATCTCAAAATTTTGATTAGATGTGTTTGGAGAAATTGTGGGCATGGGAGGAGGGGTTAGTTTTCCTCCAATCGCTTTTGACTATAAAAAGCACTCTAGCCCTTTCAATTTTCAATCGAATGAGCTCTTTTTGAAGTTTCTACGACAACAAATGGCCACCTTAAAATTTCTATCAGCTACATTTTGGGAAAATATGAGGTGTGGAAGTGGGTGATAACTCTGAATCTTAAAACAGGGAACTAGAACTTCTGATTACCAATCCAATGAGCCCCCTCCGAAGTTTATACGATCACTCTTTCTATATATACCTTATATGCTCCCTACGTTTGATAAAATGGCTATCTGAAAATTTTGATTGGATGTGTTTGGAAACACGGTGGGCATGGGAGGGGGGTTGTCTCCCTCCAATCACTTTAAAAAGGGCACTAGCCCTTTAAATTACTAATTTAAAACCATAAATGCCCTGAGGGCATAACTTACAACCCTTGCCCTGAGTGCTGTAGGGGGATCGTCAACCTTAAATACATAATTTCAAGACCTTCCAACTACGTTGGATAAAATTCTATCTCAAAATTTTGATTGGATGGGTTTGGGTAAGTGGTAGGCGTGGAAGTGGGGTTGGTTGCTCTCCAATCACTTTCGGCTGTTAAAATTGGCAATATCCCTTTAAATTTCCAATTGAATGAGCCCTTTCTGAATTATCTACGACACCTCCGTCGATACGAAGTGCCCTGGTCTAAAACCGAAAAAAAATAATACATTGTGCCCATATCACTCTACTTAGGCAGCGCTATTGCGCTGCCTATGATAAAGAGGATTGACACAAGGTTTGCAGTTGGAAAATATTTGGTTGCCATGAAAATGACTTTTAAGTGTTTCAACCCTTCCTCCATAAAAAAAATCTCTGATTTGCCCTCTTTCTAATGGCAAAAATATTGACCATATAGTGGGTGTACTGTCGTTATAAAATCATATTGATTGTTCCCACTCGCATGCTTGTAAAAAGTGTTGTATTTTGGAAGCCTAGTTTTTTATGTTCTAATACATTAATGTAATTTTTTCTGTTAAAGCAAATTGAAAGAGAATCATCTTATGAGAATTCAGGCTGGTGACCCCGTAGCTCGTTACTTTGGATTAAAGAGAGGCCAAGTAAGTTAGTTTCGCTGGAATTCTTTATTGGATTGATTTAATTTTAACTTTTCTGTTTTACTTCAATCGTATTTGTCGTTAAATAATTTTTGCTGCTACTGAATGTAGCTTACTACTACCAGTAACTCATTGCTGCACAAAATTGCCGAAGCTCAACATAGCTGCGCCAGCCTCTCATCAAACCAATCTGATTCAACTTACTCTTTGTTTCCTCCCCTGACATTCACACTTCCTTCTAATCCTTTCTTATAGTTTATTATCTGTCTGTACTTTGTGGTTCACCCCAGCTAATTACCGAAATCCCAATGTTTGGTATTGAGCCAATAAAGATTAGATGTCTCTTCTATCCTAAAGCTAGTCACGGATACATGTAGTTCGAGCCCAGTGATGGAAAGTATATAAAATTCGGTTTCTTCACTGATACTGAATTGATGTCAAGCTAAAGATCAGACGAAGAAGAGCTCCACAAGCTAGATAAAGCTGTTTTCAGTTGTGTAAAAAACACAAAAGAATAAATTTCTTCTTTGAATAATTTTTGTTTTTGAGATAATCATTTCAAGCAAAGATTAAAATTGTATCTCTTGTCGTCTGTATCTTTTGCGTTGAAACTTTTGTGTTTCTTTTCTCTTTTGCTCCTTTTCTAAAGTTTTCTACTGCTAGTTTACGAGATAAAGGCTGGATATGGAATAAGATTAGTTGATTTTGCAAGTCATTGAGAAAAATACTAAAAACATGAAAAGTCATAGGATTTTTGAGAAATCTCCGCTGGTGGTAACCCTAAAGGTGGTGGTAAGGAGAGATGGTAACCGAGCCTGAGTCACGCTTAAGTTCAAATTAATATGATTACCAGCTTCATTTGACCCTAGGTAAAATCAGTACCACTAACCAATTCCTTTTGTTAAATCCTCCTCCCCTCGCCTTAGTTCACTCATTATCGTCTAAAACTTTGTGCTATTTAGAATTAAGTTTTACTGTTTGCAATATGAGACGGTTTTTCCTAAAATCAAGTTTGTTCTTTAATGTTTGGCATCTAAAAAGTTTTCCTTGGACACCTCTTATAATTACAAATTGGGTAACCAGAATGATGGTAATGAGAAAAAGGGTAGATTTTACCATATGGCGCTGCTGAGCTGGAATATAATAGATTTATTCTATTTACATCACGTCTTCCTCTCTGTATATTTAGATTAAGGAAGTATGGGGGATGAATTTTATTTTAAGGCAATGCTTAGTACAGAATTTAAGTGGATAATACCGGTAAGAGGAAACTATTTTCTAATTGGAGATAGAAGAATATGCATGGGAACGGTGAAGTTGAAAGTGGGTCCTTATTTTTTCCAATAAATGGATATTGCCAGGATAATTTGATCTGTTTTTTGGTTTTTGCAAGGAGTTAAAAGTACTGAAAGGGGAAATTCACCGTCCTGTTCTAAAGGAAAGAATGGATGGATACTGTATAATAAGTCATATAATTTATTTTTTTTGGGGGGGATCAATTATCTAAGAAGGTGGGTTGTTTTTGGGTATGGCTCATTGAGATTTTTTTTTTTTTTTAGTTTATTTATATGGTTTGGACGAAGGTTTTTTTTTGGTTTGAAATTTGTACTGACAATATTTTTCTCAAATCATAGTTCTGATAATAATCACTTACTCTTTTCTTTGGCTAGTTTGTCAATAAAGAAATATTTATTTATTATTTAAGTTTAGTTCATTTTAGGACATTGTTTCTGCTCGTCTTAAGTTGTAATACCGGGGGACAGAGCTTCTTTCGCTGAAGTTACTTTAGACATTTCAAAAACGACAGAAATAAAGTTGTCCAGCTTTTGTTGAGTAGTAATGTCTAGAATACAAAACGATGACTATGGTAAATTTTGAAATGAACGCATTTGTGAATTAAAAAATTCATAACAGGAAATTCCCAGTTATGAGATTTTTTGCCTCTTGTAGCTTTTGCTTTTGATTGTGTGGTATTGAAGCCTTTAAAACCTATTTTTCAGGTTGTCAAGATTGTTCGTCCATCAGAAACTGCTGGAAGATACATTTCTTATAGACTTGTGGTCTAGCACCCCTTTTTGAGAGAAACTATGTTATAGCATACCAAAATTGATTGTATTTTCAGAATGTTTTTTCACTGCTTTGATTAAATAGATGTTCTTCTTTCCATTATAAAATTATTTGTTTTGTAATTCAAATAATTCCTCTTCCAATAATTCCTAGTTTTTTGCACGAGCTAATCAGGTATTTATCTAAGATTTTGGGTGTGGCAATTAAATGTTTGGTGTTTTAGTAACCATAATTTCAAGTAATAAATCCGCGCTGGCACCAGTAGTAGCAATATCAACCTACTATATATATATATATATATATATATATATATATATATATATATATATATATATATATATATATATATATATATATATATATATATATATCTATATATATAAAAATAAGTTGTTTGTTCGTTTATGTCTGTCTGTCTGTCTGTCGAGTGACGTCATGTTTGTGAAGAAAAAAACTAAAAAAAGGTAAAAACTACAAAAAATAACTAAAAAGAAAAACAACTAAAAATACTGAAAAAGCTAAAAAGAAGGCAAAAAACTAAAAAAAAGCATAAACTGCAGAAAAACTAAAAAGGAAAAAAAACTAACAAAGGCTAAAAAACTAAAAAAAAACAACTAAAAACTAAAAAAGAAAAAAACTAAATAAGGAAAAAAACTTAAAAATAAAAGAGAAAAAGAAAACTAAAAATAAATAAAAATAAAATAAATATATATATATATATATACTATATATATCTATATACATAAAAATAAGTTGTCCGTGTGTGTGTGGGTCTGTCTGTCGGGTGACGTCATGTTTGTGTGTCGACTGACGTCATGTTTTCAACTGACGAAATTACAGACCGGGACATCGGGACACAAATGACGACCGGGAAACCGGCACATAGGGAATATAAATGACGACACTCAAAGAGAAAGCGACCGGGACAAAAGGAATGTTCGATTAGCAATCACCATCAACAAAGCAACGGGACACAAATGACGACCGGGACACAGGGAGTATAAATGACGATCAGGATATAAATAAAAAAAAACTAAAAAAACTAAAAAAAAGGTAAAAACTACAAAAAACTAAAAAGAAAAAAAAACTAAAAACTAACAAAAAAACTAAAAAAGCTAAGAAACAAAAAAAACTAAAAAATAAAAAAATAAAAAAGGAAAAAAATGAAAAATAAAGGAGAAAAACAAAACTAAAATAACGAATGTATACACAGACCGGGATACAAATGACGACCGGGACATAGGGACACAACTACAACGGGGACGCGGGGGGGGGGGCACAGGGGGATATAAATGACGACCGGGACACAAGGAATGTAAATGACGCCCGGGACACTCAAAGAGAAATCACAGACTGGGAAACCGGGACACAAATGACGACCGGGACACGGATACAACTACAAAGGGGACGCTGGGGGCACAGGGGGATATATAAATGACGACGGCGACACAGGGAATGGTCGATTAGCAATCACCATCAACAAAGCTCAAGGGCAGTCATTAGAGTCATGAGGTATAGATCTGAATACGGATTGTTTTCCCATGGACCATTATATGTTGCATGTTCAAGAGTCGGTAAACCTGACAATCTATTTATATGCACAGACAATGGGACAGCAAACAATGTTGTATATTCACAAGTTTTACGTAATTAAAAACATCTATATATATATATATATATATATATATATATATATATATATATATATATATATATATATATATATATATTCACAGGTGGGATATAGGGACACAACTACAATGGCGCGTAACGACTTACGCGCGCGCGGGGGCTTGGGGGGGCGCGAAGCGCCCCCACCAACTAGGTGTTGGGGTGGCAAGCGCCACCCCAACAGCTAGTATATATATATATATATATATATATATATATAAGTTGTTTGTTTGTGTGTCTGTTGACTGACGTCAGGTTTGTGTGTCGACTGACGTCATTGTAAGGATTGAGCTGTATGTCGTCATGAAGTTGTTTGTCGACTGACGTCATGTTTGTCGACTGACGAAATTACAGACCGGGACATCTGGATAAAAATGACGACCGGGACACAGATAATATAAATGACGACCGGGACACTCAAAGAGAAATTACAGACTGGGACACAAATAACGACCGGGACACAGGGAGTATAAATGACGACCGGGACGCAGGGACACAACTACAACGGGAACGCCGGGGGGCACAAGGGGGATATATAAATGACGAACGGGACACAGGGAATGTTCGATGAGCAATAACCATCAACAAAGCTCAAGGGCAATCATTAGAATAATGAGGTATAGATCTGAATACAGATTGTTTTTCCCATGGAGAATTATATGTTGCATGCTCAAGAGTCGGTAAACCTGACAATCTATTTATATGCACAGACAATGGGACAGCGAAGAATGTTGTATATTCTTCGCTGTCCCATTGCCTGTGCTAATAAATAGATTGTCAGGTTCTGACAATCAGACATATATGTCTGATTGTATAATCACAATATACATGTATCTATATATATAAAAATAAGTTGTCTGTGTGTCTGTCGAGTGACGTCACTGTTCGCATATGACGTCTGTCTATATCTTCTATCTATATATATAAAAATAAGTTGTCTGTCTGTGGATGTGTGGATGGATGTGTCAGGTGACGTCACCTGAAAAAACTGGATTAGGTGACGTCAAAACTGAAAAAACTAAAAAAAGGCAAAAACTACAAAAAAAACTAAAAACTAATAAAAAAAATAAAAAAGCTAAAAAACTAAAAAAACTATAAAGGTAAAAACCAATAAAAAACTAAAAAAAAAACTGAAAAAACTAAAAAAAGGCAAAAACTACAAAAAAACTAAAAACTAATAAAAAAGTAAAAAAGCTAAAAAACTAAAAAAACTAAAAAAACTAAAAAAATGTAAAAAACTAAAAAAATAAAAAATAAAAAAAAACTAAAAAAAAGGAAAAAACTGAAAAATAAGCTAAAATAAAGGTAAAAACCAATAAAAAACTAAAAAAAAAAGGAAAAAACTAATAAATGACGACACTCAAAGAGAAAGCGACCAGGACAAAAAACTAAAAAAAAAGGCAAAAACTACAAAAAAACTAAAAACTAATAAAAAAAATAAAAAAGCTAAAAAACTAAAAAAACTAAAAAAAGGTAAAAAACTAAAAAAACTAAAAACTAAAAAAAAACTAAAAAAGGTAAAAACTAAATGAACTAAAAAAGAAAAAAATAAATGACGACACTCAAAGAGAAAGCGACCAGGACAAAAGGAATGTTCGATTAGCAATCAACAAAGCACCGGGACACAGGGAGTATAAATGACGACCAGGACACAAGTAAAAAAAAAAAATTAACAAAACTAAAAAGAAGGTAAAAACTACAAAAAAACTAAAAAGAAAAAAAAACTAAAAACTAATAAAAAAACTAAAAAATCTAAAAATCTAAATAAACTAAAAAAGAAAAAAAAAGGAAAAAAATAAAGGAGAAAAACAAAACTAAAAAACGAATGTATATACAGACCGGTACACCGGGATACAAATGACGACCGGGACACAGGGAATATAAATAACGACCGGGACACAGGGACACAACTACAACGGGGACACCGGGGGAAACAGGGGGATATAAATGACGACCGGGACAAAAAAACTAAAAAGAAATAAAAACTAAAAACTAATAAAAAAAACTAAAAAATCTAAAAATCTAAATAAGCTAAAAAAGAAAAAAAAAGGAAAAAAATAAAGGAGAAAAACAAAACTAAAAAACGAATGTATATACAGACCGGGACACCGGGATACAAATGATGACCGGGACCCGGGACACAGGGAATATAAATGACGACCGGGACACAGGGACACAACTACAACGGGGACACCGGGGGAAACAGGGGGATAACCTGACAATCTATTTATATGCAAAGACAATGGGACAGCAAAGAATGTTGTATATTCGCAAGTTTTACGTAGTTAAAACCATATATATATATATATCTATATTCACAGGTGGGACATAGGGACACAACTACAATGGCGCGTAACTATTATGGCGCGTAACGACTTACGCGCGCGGGGGGGCTTGGGGGGGGCGCGAAGCGCCCCCACCAACTAGGTGTTGGGGTGGCGCGAAGCGCCACCCCAACAGCTAGTATATATATAAAAATAAGTTGTCTGTCTGTGGATGGATGGATGGATGTGTCAGGTGACGTCACCTGAAAAAACTGGATTAGGTGACGTCAAAACTAAAAAAAGGCAAAAACTACAAAAAAAACTAAAAACTAATAAAAAAAATAAAAAAGCTAAAAAACTAAAAAAACTATAAAGGTAAAAACCAATAAAAAACTAAAAAAAAAACTGAAAAAACTAAAAAAAGGCAAAAACTACAAAAAAAAACTAAAAACTAATAAAAAAAGTAAAAAAGCTAAAAAACTAAAAAAACTAAAAAAACTAAAAAAAGGTAAAAAACTAAAAAAAATAAAAAATAAAAAAAAACTAAAAAAAAGGAAAAAACTGAAAAATAAGCTAAAATAAAGGTAAAAACCAATAAAAAACTAAAAAAAAAAGGAAAAAACTAATAAATGACGACACTCAAAGAGAAAGCGACCAGGACAAAAGGAATGTTCGATTAGCAATCAACAAAGCACCGGGACACAGGGAGTATAAATGACGACCAGGACATAAGTAAAAAAAAAAAACTATCTATATATATAAAAATAAGTTGTCTGTGGATCGTGGATCAGGTGACGTCACCTGAAAAAACTGGATCAGGTGACGTCAAAACTGAAAAAACTAAAAAAAGGCAAAAACTACAAAAAAAACTAACAACTAATAAAAAAAATAAAAAAGCTAAAAAACTAAAAAAACTAAAAAAAGGCAAAAACTACAAAAAAAAACTAAAAACTAATAAAAAAGCTAAAAAACTAAAAAAACTAAAAAAAAAGGCAAAAACTACAAAAAAACAAAAAACTAATAAAAAAAATAAAAAAGCTAAAAAACTAAAAAAACTAAAAAAAGGTAAAAAACTAAAAAAACTAAAAACTAAAAAAAAACTAAAAAAGGTAAAAACTAAAAGAACTAAAAAAGAAAAAAATAAATGACGACACTCAAAGAGAAAGCGACCAGGACAAAAGGAATGTTCGATTAGCAATCAACAAAGCACCGGGACACAGGGAGTATAAATGACGACCAGGACACAAGTAAAAAAAAAATTAACAAAACTAAAAAGAAGGTAAAAACTACAAAAAAACTAAAAAGAAAAAAAAACTAATAAAAAAACTAAAAAATCTAAAAATCTAAATAAACTAAAAAAGAAAAAAAAAGGAAAAATATAAAGGAGAAAAACAAAACTAAAAAACGAATGTATATACAGACCGGTACACCGGGATACAAATGACGACCGGGACACAGGGAATATAAATAACGACCGGGACACAACTACAACGGGGCACCGGGGGAAACCGGGGGATATAAATGACGACCGGGACAAAAAAACTAAAAAGAAATAAAAACTAAAAACTAATAAAAAAAACTAAAAAATCTAAAAATCTAAATAAGCTAAAAAAGAAAAAAAAAGGAAAAAAATAAAGGAGAAAAAAAATTAAAAAAACCAAAAAATCTAAAAATCTAAATAAGCTAAAAAAGAAAAAAAAAAGGAAAAAAATAAAGGAGAAAAACAAAACTAAAAAACGAATGTATATACAGACCGGGACACCGGGATACAAATGATGACCGGGACCCGGGACACAGGGAATATAAATGACGACCGGGACACAGGGACACAACTACAACGGGGACACCGGGGGAAACAGGGGGATGTAAATGACGACCGGGACACCGGGACAGGGAATGGTCGATTAGCAATCACCATCAACAAAGCTCAAGGGCAATCATTAGAATCATGAGGTATAGATCTGAATACAGATTGTTTTCCCATGGACCATTATATGTTGCATGTTCAAGAGTCGGTAAACCTGACAATCTATTTATATGCAAAGACAATGGGACAGCAACGAATGTTGTATATTCGCAAGTTTTATGTAGTTAAAACCATATATATATATATATCTATATTCACAGGTGGGACATAGGGACACAACTACAATGGCGCGTAACTATTATGGCGCGTAACGACTTACGCGCGCGGGGGGGCTTGGGGGGGGGGGGGGGCGCGAAGCGCCCCCACCAACTAGGTGTTGGGGTGGCGCGAAGCGCCACCCCAACAGCTAGTATCTATATATATAAAAATAAGTTGTCTGTCTGTCAGGTGACGTCATGTTTCTGTGTCGACTGACGTCATGAAGTTAGTTGTCGTCATTTTTGCTATGACGGTGACGTCATTAAAGATATTTAATCATGAAGTTAGTTGTCGTCATTTTTGCTATGACGGTGACGTCATTAAATATATTTAAGACATATATGTTCACGTAGAAATCTATTAATGTTTAAGTTTAAAATGACTGATGAACTTACAATGGCAAAAGCCGATGAAGATGCTCAAAGAGTCTATGCCAAACTAGCTGTTGATAGAGAAAGTCAGAAAAGAAAGCGTGCCGAGGAATCAAAAGAACAGCAAGGAAACAGGCTTGAGGCTCATAGAGAAAGAAAGAACAGAAAGCGTGCCGAGGAATCAAAAGAACAGCAAGGAAACAGGCTTGAGGCTGATAGAGAAAGAAAGAACAGAAAGCGTGCCGAGGAACTACCAGAGCAACGCGAAAGCAGACTTGCTGCTAAAAGAGAAAGTGAAAAAAGAAGGCGTGCCGAGGAATCACAAGAACAGCAAGAAATCAGGCTTGCTGCTGATAGAGAAAGTAAGAAAAGAAGGCGTGCCGAGGAATCACAAGAACAGCAAGAAATCAGGCTTGCTGCTGATAGAGAAAGTAAGAAAAGAAAGCGTGCCGAGGAATCAGAGCAACCTGAAAGTTATCGCCTGGCATTCAGGTACAGCCCAGTCGATGATTATAGCTTGAGTAGATGTGTTCAAATCGGGACAATGTCTAAAATTTGTCCCTATTGCAAGGCCTTGAAATTCAATGGCGAAACAATGGGAATGTGTTGCGCCTCAGGAAAAGTTAAACTTCCTCTATTGGCTGCACCACCAGAGCCATTGAAGACTTTCCTTACTGGAACTACGTCAGAATCTAAGCGTTTTTTGTCAAAAATCAGAAAATACAACTCATGTTTCCAAATGACGTCGTTTGGAGCCCAAATCGAAAATCCAGATTAATTTATGTCTACTTTCAAAGTAAAAGGGCAAATTTATCATAGAGCAGGGTCCCTTCTACCATTCTCAGGCGAGAATCATAAATTTTTATAATTGTACTTCATCAGTGATAGAAATTCTGAATTGAATGCACGTTGCGAAATTTCTCCCAACGTTGAAAGGACAATCGTTTCCCAATTGCAACATCTTTTCCACGAAAATAATAATTTAGTGCGTCTGTTCAAAACAGCCATCGATTTGATGCCTACTGATACGCATAAAATTGTTATTTCCGCTGACAAAACGCCTCCTGGCCAACATGTGCGTAGATACAATGCTCCAACTATCGACGAAGTGGCAATCGTTATGGTCGGTGATCAGTTTTTACCTCGAGATATTATTCTTCATAAGCTAAACGCTCAGTTGTTAAGAATTGCTGAAACTCATCGATGCTACGATGCCCTACAATATCCTATCATTTTTTGGGATGGAGCCGACGGCTATCACATTAATATTAAATTGATGAATCCAGCCACTAACAAAGAAATGAATAAGAAATGCAGTGCAATGCATTATTATTCCTATAGACTAATGATTCGGCAGGATGAAGAAAATTATATTTTAAAATGCCGTGAATTGTTTCACCAATTTGTCGTTAATATTTATGCTAAAATTGAATCAGAATGTTTGCTATATATCCGCCTGAATCAGACCAAGCTCCGCTCTGAACAATACATTCATTTGCGAGATGCAGTTATAAATGACGGTAATACCACAAACGTTGGAAGATTAACGATTTTACCTTCGTTATATGCTGGCAGTGCCCGTCATATGCTCCAGATGCTATTGCGTATGTTCGTCTCTATGGTCGTCCAGATTTATTTATTACATTTACATGTAATCAATCTTGGGACGAGATACTGCAGCTTTTACTTCAAGGACAATCGGCGGTTCATAGGTATGACATTACGGCCCGTGTCTTCCGGCAAAAGTTGAAATCACTGATAAACTACATAGTAAAACTTGAAGTGTTTGGGTCAGTGCGGTGCTGGATGTACTCAGTGGAATGGCAAAAACGAGGTTTGCCACACGCACATATACTAATCTGGCTACATAAAAAAATTACTTCGAACGAAATTGATGATGTGATTTCCGCTGAAATACCTGATAAAAATGTCGATAAGGGGTTACATGATATTATTGTAAAAAATATGATACATGGACCTTACGGTGCACTGAACGAAAATTCACCATGCATGGCCAAAGGAAGGTGCACAAAGCAATATCCTCGACTTTTAGTATCAAACACAATTACTGGCAATAATGGTTACCCACAATATAGAAGAAGATCTACTGAAGATGGCGGTAAAACAGCAATAATAAAGAAGCGTAACGGTACCACCATCGAAGTAGATAACCAGTGGGTTGTTCCATATTCCCCATTATTATCAAAAACATTTAATACACACATAAACGTTGAATACTGTAACTCCGTAAAGGCAATCAAATACATATGTAAATACGTCAACAAAGGCAGTGACATGGCAGTTTTTGGCTTGCAGCCCGAAATCAAAGATTTCGACGAAATCGTACAGTATCAGGCTGGAAGATACATAAGCAGTAATGAAGCTGTTTGGCGAATTCTTTCATTTCCGATACATGAACGTAGTCCAGCTGTTGTTCACTTAGCGGTACATTTACAGAATGGTCAACGTGTTTATTTCACGGAAACCAACGTGCAACAAAGAGCCCTGAATCCACCGGATACAACATTAACAGCTTTTTTTTCGCTTTGCAAAAATGATTCTTTTGCAAAAAAACTGCTGTATACTGAAGTGCCTTCGTATTACACGTGGAATACTAAAAATAAAGTATTTGAACGTCGAAAACAGGGTAAGTCAGTCGACGGCCAACCTACCATCTTCAAAGATACCACGATAGGAAGACTCTACACCGTTCACCCCAATCAACATGAATGCTTCTTTCTACGCCTGCTTTTGGTGAATGTACCCGGTCCGACATCCTTTGAGTATTTGAGAACTGTAAACGGTACTATACATGACACTTACCCTAGTGCATGCCAAGCTCTGAATTTATTGGAGAATGACCAACACTGGGATAACTGCATCAATGACGCGTGCAAAACGTCAACCCCAAGTCAAATTCGTGCATTGTTTGGCATCATTTTAACAACTTGCTCTCCATCAGGTCCTACAGAGTTATGGGAAAAATATAAGTCAAAAATGTCCGAAGATATACTCCATCGAAAACAGTTAGAGACGTCAGATATGACTTTTGATTTTACATCAGAAATTTATATCTACACTTTAGTTATTATAGAAGATTTGTGCCTACGTATGGCAAACAAACCTCTTCAGGATTTGGGAATGCCTTCACCTAACCGTATCGCTGCTGTTTCGACATGTGTAGAATTGGATCGTGAACAAAGTTACAGTACGAGTGATCTATTGTAGTAGGTACAAAATAACATTTCCAAGTTAACGTCGGAACAAAAAGACATTTATGATACGATAATGCATTGTGTCGATAACAACGTTGGAGAAATTTTTTTTTGGATCCGTCAGGAGGTACTGGTAAAACGTTTGTGATAAAACTGATTCTGGCATCAATTCGATCAAAAAATGATATAGCGTTGGCAATTGCATCGTCCGGAATAGCCGCAACATTGCTGCCTGGTGGAAGAACTGCTCATTCCGCTGTGAAATTGCCTCTGAATTTGCATTCTACAGAAACTCCCACGTGCAATATTTCCAAATCATCTGGGATGGGTAAAGTATTGCAGCAATGCAAACTTAATATTTGGGATGAGTCCACAATGGCACACAAAAAATCGCTCGAGGCTCTGGATCAATGCTTTTAAGATTTGAGAGGGAAGTCGAAACCCTTTGGCAGCACATTAATATTGCTTGCGGGATATTTCAGGCAAACATTACCTATAATACCTAGATCAACTCCTGCAGACGAAATGAATGCTTGCCTGAAAAATTCTAATTTATGGGCACACGTAAAAATATTAAAATTAACTACAAATATGCGTGTCCGATTGCAAAACGATGACTCTGGTCAAACATTTTGAGATCGATTGCTGGCAATTGGAAACGGAAAGCTCCCAGTAGACTCAATTTCAGGACGTATACAACTACCTGCTGATTTCTGTAATTTAGATACGTCCAAAAATGAATTGATTGAAAAAGTATTTCCGAATATTCTAAAAAATTATAAAAATAATAAATGGCTAAGTGAAAGAGCGATTCTCGCACCCAAAAATATAGACGTCCACGAAATCAACAATATTGTTTTGAACAAGATTCGAGACCAGGCAGTCCTTTACAAGTCAGTCGACACAGTTTTGGAACCAAATGATGGACAATTGTACGTTGCATGTTCGAGGGTCGGTAAACCTGACAATGTATTTATATGCAGCGACAATTGGACAGCGAAGAATGTTGTATATTCGCAAGTTTTACGCAGTTAATTTGTATTGTATCTATCTATCTATATAAAAACGAGTTGTGTGGATGCCTGTTTGTTTGTTTGTAAAAAGAGCGTTTGCATATGACGTCATTATTAGTATATACGGCTTTGTATATGCAAAGACAATGGGAAAGCCAAGAATGTTGTTTATTCGCAATTTTTACGTAGTTTGAAACACATATATAAATCTATCAATATTCACAGGTGGGACACAGGGACACAACTACAATGGCGCATAACTAATATGGCGCGTAACGACTTACGCGCGAGGGGGGGGCTTGGGGGGCGCGAAGCGCCACCCCAACAGCTAGTATATATATATATATATATCTATCTATATATATATATAAAAATAAGTTGTTTGTTTGTCTGTCGACTGACGTCATGTTTGTGTGTCGACTGACGTCATGTTTTTCGACTGACGTCATTATAAGGATTGATCTGTATGTCGTCATGAAGTTGTTTGTCGTGTGACGTCATTTTTGTCGACTAACGAAACTACAGACCGGGACACCGGGACACAAATGACGTGTTATGTCTGTTATAACGTAATAGAGGCAACAATCTTGACAGGGCCTTTTGAGGGTGAGGCTTTTCTTATTCCACGCGTTCTCATGATTCCAATGGATCTGCCTTTTCAACCTAAAAGATTGCAATTCCCAATTTGATTAGCATATTTAGTTTTCAGTCCAGAACCACTAAAGCTATTATGTAAATATCAAAAATATTTATGTTGTCTGAGCAATAATTTTTAGTTTTTATTTCAAAATAGAAAATTACCTGACAATTTAAGAATTATATCTATCTATATATATAAAAATAAGTTGTCTGTCTGTGGATCAGGTGACGTCATGTTTCTGTGTCGACTGCCGTCATGAAGTTAGTTGTCGTCATTTTTGCTATGACGGTGACGTCATTAAATATATTTAAGACATATATGTTCACGTAGAAATCTATTAATGTTTAAGTTTAAAATGACTGATGAACTTACAATGGCAAAAGCTGATGAAGATGCTCAAAGAGTCTATGCCAAAAAACTTGCTGCTGATAGAGAAAGTCAGAAAAGATAGCGTGCCGAGGAATCAAAAGAACAGCAAGGAAACAGGCTTGAGGCTAAAGAACGCAAAACCGCGCAGTTAGATGAAGATCCACCTGGACAGCGAGAGTCAAAACATATCAAAAGGTCATATCAAAGGTCGTCATTTATATTCCCTGTGTCCCGGTCGTGATTTGTGTCCGGGTGTCCCAGTCTGTAATTTCTCTTTGAGGTTCCCGGTCGTCACTTATATTCCCTCTGTCTCGGTCTAATGACGTCACCGTCAAAGCAAAAATGACGACAACTAATTTCATGACGTCAGTCAACACAGAAACATGACGTCACCTGATCCACAGACAGACAGACAGACAACTTATATATATATATATATATATATATATATATATATATATATATATATATATATATATATATATATAT
Organism: Artemia franciscana; assembly: GCF_032884065.1. Lineage (NCBI taxonomy): Eukaryota > Metazoa > Arthropoda > Branchiopoda > Anostraca > Artemiidae > Artemia > Artemia franciscana. The sequence continues at coordinate 32,956,120 of NC_088875.1, forward strand.
ATATATATATATATATATATATATATATATATATATATATATATATATATATATATATATATATATCTATATTCACAGGTGGGACATAGGGACACAACTACAATGGCGCGTAACTAATATGGCGCGTAACGACTTACGCGTGCGGGGGGGCTTGGGGGGAGGGCGGTGGGCGCGAAGTGTCCCCACCAACTAGGTGTTATATATATAAATATAAATATATATAAATAAAATATATAAGGTATATATATAAATATATATATATATATATATATATATATATATATATATATATATATATATATATATATATATATATATATATATATATATATATATATATATATATATATATATATATATATATACTAGCTGTTGGGGTGGCTCTTCGCCCCCCCCCCCCCGCGCGCGTAAGTCGTTACGCGCCATTGTAGTTGTGTCCCTGTGTCCCACCTGTGAATAGAGATAGATATAAATATATGTTTTTAACTACGTAAAACATGCGAATATACAACATTCTTCGCTGTACCATTGTCTGTGCATATAAATAGATTTTCAGGCTTACTGACTTTTGAACATGCAACATATAATTGTCCATGGGAAAAACAATCCGTATTCAGATCTATACCTCATTATTCTAATGATGTGTCCCTGTGTCCCGGTCGTCATTTATATTCCCTGTGTCCCGGTCGTCATTTGTGTCCCGGTGTCCCAGTTTGTAATTTCTCTTTGAGTGTCCCGGTCGTCATTTATATTCCCTGTGTCCCGGTCGTCATTTGTGTCCCGGCGTCCCGCTCTGTAATTTCTATTCGAACAGTCCCTGTGTCCCGGTCGTCATTTATATATCCCGCCTGTGCCTCCGGCGTCCCCGTTGTAGTTGTGTCCCTGTGTCCCGGTCGTCATTTATATTCCCTGTGTCCCGGTCGTGATTTGTGTCCGGGTGTCCCAGTATGTAATTTCTCTTTGAGGTTCCAGGTCGTCACTTATATTCCCTCTGTCTCGGTCGTCATTTGTGTCCCGGTCTGTAATTTCTCTTTGAGTGTTTTTTCTTTTTAGTTTTTTTACCTTTTTTCTTTTTTCAGCTTTCTTTTTCTTCTTTATTTTTCAGCGTCACTATGAAGTACATATCGACGAACCTTTGTTTTTTTAACTTAAATCTGGTAGGCATTGATGACCTTATCCAAGTCAAAATCCCAAACCCAATCATCATCGCTATCATTTTCAGTTTTGATATGTTTTGACTCTCGCTGTCCAGGTGGATTTTCATCTAACTGCGCGGTTTTGCGTTCTTTAGCCGCAAGCCTGTTTTCTTGCTGTTCTTGTGATTCCCCGGCACGCTTTCTTTTCTTACTTTCTCTATCAGCTGCAAGCCTGTTTTCTTGCTGTTCTTGTGATTCCTCGGAACGCTTTCTTTTCTTACTTTCCCTATCAGCAGCAAGTTTTTTGGCATAAACTCTTTGAGCAGCTTCCTCGGCTGTTGCCATTGTAGGTTCTTCAGTCATTTTACAATTAAACATTTTTCCGTGAACAAATGTCTTAAATACCGTTAATGACGTCACCGTCATAGCAAAAATGACGACAACTAACTTCATGACGTCAGTCGACACAGAAACATGACGTCACCTGACAGACAGACACACAGACAGACAACTTATTTTTATATATAGATAGATATATATATATATTTTTTCTATTTAGTTTTTTTGTAGTTTTTACCTTTTTTAGTTTTTTTCTTCTTTTGTATTAATGCTAAAGCCAAGGCTAAAACCTGGAGCCTCTCAGACCTAGAACCTGAAACATAACGCTTTACCAACTCAGCTACTTCGGCTTGAATACATTCGTTTTGAGCAGCTTCCTCGGGTGTTGCCATTGTAGGTTCTTCAGTCATTTTACAATTAGAAATTTCTCTTTCAACGGTCTTCTTACAATTAAAAATTTGTCTTTGAATGATATTCTTAAATACCTGTGTCCTGGTCGTCATTTATATTCCCAATGTCCCGGTCGTCATTTGTGTCCCGGTATCCCAGTCTGTAATTTCTCTTTGAGTGTCCCGGTCGTTATTTATATTCCCTCTGTCCCGGTCGTCATTTGTGTCCCGGTCTGTAATTTCTCTTTGAGTGTTTTTTCTTTTTAGTATTTTTTAGTTTTTTACATTTTTTTCTTTTTTCAGTTTTCTTTTTCTTCTTTATTTTTCAGCTTCACTATGAAATACATATCGCCGAACCTTTGTTTTTTTTTTTAGTAAAATCTGGTAGGCATTGATGACCTTATCCAAGTCAAAATCCCAAACCCAATCATCATCGCTATCATTTTCAGTTTTGATATGTTTTGACTCTCGCTGTCCAGGTGGATTTTCATCTAACTGCGCGGTTTTGCGTTCTTTAGCCTCAAGCCTGTCTCTTTGCTGTTCTTTTGATTCCTCGGCACGCTTTCTTTTCTGACTTTCTCTATCAGCAGCAAGTTTTTTGGCATAGACTCTTTGAGCATCTTCATCGGCTTTTGCCATTGTAAGTTCATCAGTCATTTTAAACTTAAACATTAATAGATTTCTACGTGAACATATATGTCTTAAATATCTTTAATGACGTCACCGTCATAGCAAAAATGACGACAACTAACTTCATGACGTCAGTCGACACAGAAACATGACGTCACCTGATCCACAGACAGACAACTTATTTTTATATATATAGATTTTTTTTAATATATAAAAATAAATTGTCTGTGGATGTGTCTGTCTGTCGAGTAACGTCATGTTTGTGTGTTGACTGACGTCATGAAGTTAGTTGTCGTCATTTTAAACTTAAACATTAATAGATTTCTACGTGAACATATATACTGACGTCAAGAAGTTAGTTGTCGTCATTTTGTTATGACGGTGTCGTCATTAATGGATTTAAGACATGCGTTCACGGAAAAATGTTTAATTGTAAAATGACTGAAGAACCTACAATGGCAACAGCCGAGGAAGCTGCTCAAAGAGTCTATGCCAAAAAACTTGCTGCTGATAGAGAAAGTAAGAAAAGAAAGCGTGGATATAACCGGGAATATAAATGACGACCGGGACACAGGGACACAACTACAACGGGGACGCCGGGGGCACAGGCGGGATATATAATTGACGACTGAGACACAGGGATTGTTTGAATAGAAATTACAGACCGGGACACCGGGACACAAATGACGACCGGGACACTGCGACACAGGGAATATAAATGACGACCAGGACACTCAAAGAGAAATTACAAACTGGGACACCAGGACACAAATGACGACCGGGACACAGGGAATATAAATGCTATTTATATGCACAGACAATGGGACAGCGAAGAATGTTGTATATTCGCATGTTTTACGTAGTTAAAAATATATATTTATATCTATCTCTATTCACAGATGGGACACAGGGACACAGCTACAATGGCGCGTAACTAATATGGCGCGTAACGACTTACGCGCGCGGGGGGGCTTGGGGGGGTGTTGGGGGTAAGTCGTTACGCACCATATTAGTTACGCGCCATTGTAGCTGTGTCCCTATGTCCCACCTGTGAATATATATATGTATATATATATATATATATATATATATATATATATATATATATATATATATATATATATATATATATATATATATATCATGAAAAGAGAAATCACCAATGCTACAGCACAAACACAAAAAAAAAAAAAAAAAAAAAAAAAAAAAAAAGAGAGACAGAAGGAGAAAAGGAAGACTGTTTTCCTAAATTAGTGATTAATATAGACCAGCACTTGAATGAGGCCTTAACCCTACTCATCCATACAATCACATAGGTCAAACAGCATAGCCACACACAATCAACCATAAAGAATAATCCATGGACAGGCAGTCATGTCGTCAATAAGTATAAGTCGTCATTTACCGAACAATAGAAAAAATAATATAGACAAATAATTCAGAGGCAACACCCAACATAAGGGCTCATCAGGAGAATACACTGGCCTATATAGGGTTTCACCACTCTAAATTCTCTACCCAGCACAGTGTTGTGGCTACCACAGAATATCCATGGCATCCCCGCGTCAGGTATCACCCCCAAAATACATGCCTATGAAAAAAAACAGCAAATGTAAAACAACCAAGTAAAACCAAAACAAGCTTATCTTGTTAATATATCCCTCTCTTTAGCAACAATAGGTAAACTAAATATTATAAATTTTACCAAATCACAAATATTAACACATTGCAAAAAACCTGAATGAACTAAACAATTATAGAATTCATCTTTACCATGTGGCTAATTTTTTAAAAAATCTGCTCAATTAGAAACACAATTCAAAATAAATAGCGCTGTGACAACATTTCTCGAACCTCCGAAATTAGTTAAAAATTTCTTTAAGTATTTCTAGATAATTCTTTTGATATTTATTTAAAAGTTCGTTATAATGAAAACTAAATTTTTTAAAATTGCCAAGTTAACTTATTTGCAGAAAAACCTCTTGATATCAATTTTTGGCTTAAGATTTTACATCTATTTTTAAAATCAATATAATTACTACAAATCCTTGCATAACGAAGTAACTGTGAGAAAAACGCTGAATATGTGATATTTGAGTGTATATTACTTTCAGGGAATGGGAAACTAATCACTTCAAAATCAAAATCATCCGTTTTATTATACATTTTAAAACTTAATTTATTATTATCACAAATATTAATATTTAAATCTAAGAAATGATCTTCATGACCAGCGCCATGACTAGGCTCAAGAATAAGCTCTGATGGATATATATTTTTAGAAATATCAATGAAATCCTTACAATTTAAGACCAAAATATCATCTAAATATCTTTTATTATTTGACAAAGCATGTTTTAAATTAATTGGATTATTCTTATCCATCATATATTTATATTCTAGTTGACTTAAAAACAAGTCAGCTATAAATGGGCTGGCATTCCCCCCCATGGGAATTCCCACAATTTGCTTGTACAAATCACCCCCAAATCTTATATAAGTATTGTATAAAACAAATTCCAATAACTCAAAAATCATATCCAAGCTGTAACATCTCAAGTTAACTGTAGTACTAAAGCAGTTTGTCCATATGGCTTTTTTATTATAACTGTCTATTTTCAAGAGCCTTTTACTAGATAAGAGGAAAGATTTCTTTAGAACAGTTTTTAAATTATCAAGCACTAAATTAAGTGATAAATTAGTATACATTGTCGCAAAATCGAAAGACTCAATTCTTTTAGCTGAAACCATTGTAAAAGAATCTATCTCCTGCAGTGAATTATTAACACTCCAATATGGATTAAAATTCGAAAATTTTTTAATACCAGAACAATAGGTTTTAAGTTTATTTACAATTTCCTTTAAAATTAAAGAGAGGTCAGTAGCAGCAATGCGGGTTGGACATTTAGCTGCTCCAGCAATAAACCGTGGTATTATGTGTGTGTTTTACTACGGAAAACTTGCGTATATACAACATTCTTCGATGTCCCATTGTCCCAGTTTTACGTAGTTAAAAACATATATATATATATATATATATATATATATATATATATATATATATATATATCTATATATATAAAAATAAGTTGTCTGTCCGTTACGCCAGATTATATCTTAAATATATATAAAAATGAAACTAAACTGAAAAGCAAACTGAAACTAAAAATGTAGAAACTGGGAATTGCATAAATATTTCTATATATTTTGACAATAGATTAAAGTAATTCGAAAACCTTATAACAGATATTTATAATTTTGAGTTTTATTATAAATTGTCGAGTGTTTGCATGCTTGGCACGTAAAATTTTTTTCTAACATCAATGTTAGAATGAACACTGAAAAATTGAAAAACATTGAAAAAGATAGAATGTTACCAAAAAGCAAAACCAGGCTTGCGGTTCAAAGAGAAATGGCCAGATTAAGAATGTGCAATTTACGTCAACGAAGGCGTGTCGAGGAACTACCAGAGCAACGCAAAACCAGACTTGCTTCTGAAAGAGAAAGTAAAAAAAGAAGGCGTGCCGAGGAATCAAAAGAACAGCAGGGAAACAGGCTTGAGGCTGATAGAGAAAGTAAGAAAAGAAAGCGTGCCGAGGAATCAGAGCAATCTGAAAGTTATCGCCTGGCATTCAGGTACAACCCAGTCGATGATTATAGCTTGAGTAGATGTGTTCAAATCGGGACAATGTCTAAAATTTGTCCCTATTGCAAGGCCTTGAAATTCAATGGTGAAACAATGGGAATGTGTTGCGCCTCAGGAAAAGTTAAACTTCCTCTATTGGCTGCACCACCAGAGCCATTGAAGACTTTCCTTACTGGAAATACGTCAGAATCTAAGCGTTTTTTGTCAAAAATCAGACAATACAACTCATGTTTCCAAATGACGTCGTTTGGAGCCCAAATCGAAAATCCAGATCAATTTATGTCTACTTTCAAAGTAAAAGGGCAAATTTATCATAAAGCAGGGTCCCTTCTACCATTCTCAGGCGAGAATCATAAATTTTTACAATTGTACTTCATCAGTGATAGAAATTCTGAATTGAATGCACGTTGCGAAATTTCTCTCAACGTTGAAAGGACAATCGTTTCCCAATTGCAACATCTTTTCCACGAAAATAATAAGTTAGTGCGTCTGTTCAAAACAGCCATCGATTTGATGCCTACTGATACTCATAAAATTGTTATTTCCGCTGACAAAACGCCTCCTGGCCAACATGTGCGTAGATACAATGCTCCGACTATCGACGAAGTGGCAATCGTTATGGTCGGTGATCAGTTTTTACCTCGAGATATTATTCTACATAAGCGAAACGCTCAGTTGTTAAGAATTGCTGAAACTCATCGATGCTACGATGCCCTACAATATCCTATCATTTTTTGGGATGGAGCCGACGGCTATCACTTTAATATTAAATTGATGAATCCAGCCACTAACAAAGAAATGAATAAGAAATGCAGTGCAATGCATTATTATTCCTATAGACTAATGATTCGGCAGGATGAAGAAAATTATATTTTAAAATGCCGTGAATTGTTTCACCAATTTGTCGTGGATATGTATGCTAAAATTGAATCAGAACGTTTGCTATATATCCGCCTGAATCAGACCAAGCTCCGCTCTGAACAATACATTCATTTGCGAGATGCAGTTATAAATGACGGTAATACCACAAACGTTGGAAGATTAACAATTTTACCTTCGTCATATGCTGGCAGTCCCCGTCATATGCATGAATATGCTCAAGATGCTATTGCGTATGTTCGTCTCTATGGTCGTCCAGATTTATTTATTACATTTACATGTAATCAATCTTGGGACGAGATACTGCAGCTTTTACTTCAAGGACAATCGGCGGTTCATAGGCATGACATTACGGCACGTATCTTCCGGCAAAAGTTGAAATCACTGATAAACTACCTTGTAAAACATGAAGTGTTTGGGTCAGTGCGATGCTGGATGTACTCAGTGGAATGGCAAAAACGAGGTTTGCCACACGCACATATACTAATCTGGCTACATAAAAAAATTACTTCAAACGAAATTGATGATGTGATTTCCGCTGAAATACCTGATAAAAATGTCGATAAGGGGTTACATGATATTATTGTAAAAAATATGATACATGGACCTTGCGGTGCACTGAACGAAAATTCACCATGCATGGCCAAAGGAAGGTGCACAAAGCAATATCCTCGACTTTTAGTACCCAAAACAATTACTGGCAATGATGGTTACCCACAATATAGAAGAAGATCTACTGAAGATGGCGGTAAAACAGCAATAATAAAGAAGCGTAACGGTACCACCATCGAAGTAGATAACCAGTGGGTTGTTCCATATTCCCCTTTATTATCAAAAACATTTAATGCACACATAAACGTTGAATACTGTAATTCCGTAAAGGCAATCAAATACATATGTAAATACGTCAACAAAGGCAGTGACATGGCAGTTTTTGGCTTGCAGTCCGAAATCAAAGATTTCGATGAAATCGTAGAATATCAGGCTGGAAGATACATAAGCAGTAATGAAGCTGTTTGGCGAATTCTTTCATTTCCGATACATGAACGTAGTCCAGCTGTTGTTCACTTAGCGGTACATTTACAGAATGGTCAACGTGTTTATTTCACGGAAACCAACGTGCAACAAAGAGTCCTGAATCCACCGGATACAACATTAACAGCTTTTTTTCGCTTTGCAAAAATGATTCTTTTGCAAAAAAACTGCTGTATACTGAAGTGCCTTCGTATTACACGTGGAATACTAAAAATAAAGTATTTGAACGTCGAAAACAGGGTAAGTCAGTCGACGGCCAACCTACCATCTTCAAAGATACCACGATAGGAAGACTCTACACCGTTCACCCCAATCAACATGAATGCTTCTTTCTACGCCTGCTTTTGGTGAATGTACCCGGTCCGACATCCTTTGAGTATTTGAGGACTGTAAATGGTACTATACATGACACTTACCGTAGTGCATGCCAAGCTCTGAATTTATTGGAGAATGACCAACACTGGGATAACTGCATCAATGACGCGTGCGAAACGTCAACCCCAAGTCAAATTCGTGCATTGTTTGGCATCATTTTAACAACTTGCTCTCCATCAGCTCCTACAGATTTATGGGAAAAATATAAGTCAAAAATGTCCGAAGATATACTTCATCGAAAACAGTTAGAGACGTCAGACATGACTTTTGATTTTACATCAGAAATTTATAACTACACTTTAGTTGTTATAGAAGATTTGTGCATAAGTATGGCAAACAAACCTCTTCAGGGTTTGGGAATGCCTTCACCTAACCGTATCGCTGCTGTTTCGACATGTGTAGAATTGGATCGTGAACAAAGTTACAGTACGAGTGATCTATTGTCGTAAGTACAAAATAACATTTCCAAGTTAAAGTCGGAACAAAAAGACATTTATGATACGATAATGCATTGTGTCGATAACAACGTTGGAGAAATTTTCTTTTTGGATGCGCCAGGAGGTACTGGTAAAACGTTTGTGATAAAACTGATTCTGGCATCAATTCGATCTAAAAAATGATATAGCGTTGGCAATTGCGTCGTCCGGAATAGCCGCAACATTGCTGCCTGGTGGAAGAACTGCTCATTCCGCTTTGAAATTGCCTCTGAACTTGCATTCTACAGAAACTCCCACGTGCAATATTTCCAAATCATCTGGGATGGGTAAAGTATTGCAGCAATGCAAACTTATTATTTGGGATGAGTGCACAATGTCACACAAAAAATCGCTCGAGGCTCTGGATCAATGCTTGAAAGATTTGCGAGGGAAGTCGAAACCCTTTGGCAGCACCTTAATATTGCTTGCGGGAGATTTCAGGCAAACATTACCTATAATACCTAGATCAACTCCTGCAGACGAAATGAATGCTTGCCTGAAAAATTCTAATTTATGGGCACACGTAAAAACATTAAAATTAACTACAAATATGCGTGTCCGATTGCAAAACGATGACTCTGGTCAAACATTTTCAGATCAATTGCTGGCAATGGGAAACGGAAAGCTCCCAGTAGACTCAATTTCAGGACGTATACAACTACCTGCTGATTTCTGTAATTTAGTGACGTCCAAAAATGAATTGATTGAAAAAGTATTTCCGAATATTCTAAAAAATTATAAAAATAATAAATGGCTAAGTGAAAGAGCGATTCTCGCACCCAAAAATATAGACGTCCACGAAATCAACAATATTGTTTTGACCAAGATTCAAGACCAGGCAGTCCTTTACAAGTCAGTCGACACAGTTTTGGAACCAAATGAAGCGGTTAATTATCCATCTGAATTTTTAAATTCCATAGATCTTTCAGGGTTTCCACCACACGTGCTACAACTAAAAATAGGCGTACCAATAATACTTTTAAGAAATATAAACCCACCAAAGCTTTGCAATGGCACTCGACTTGCCGTAAAAAAAACAATGGAAAACCTAATAGAGGCCACAATCCTGACAGGGCCTTTTGAGGGTGAGGCTGTTCTTATTCCTCGCATTCCCATGATTCCAACAGATCTGCCTTTTCAATTTAAAAGATTGCAATTCCCAATTCGATTAGCATTTGCAATCACCATTAACAAAGCTCAAGGTCAATCATTAGAAAAATGTGGTATTGATCTTAATACTGATTGTTTTTCCCATGGACAATTGTACGTTGCATGTTCGAGGGTCGGTAAACCTGACAATCTATTTATATGCAGCGAGAATTGGACAGCGAAGAATGTTGTATATTCGCAAGTTTTACGCAGTTAATTTGTATTTCGGAACCAAATGAAGCGGTTAATTATCCATCTGAATTTTTAAATTCCATAGATCCTTCAGGGTGTCCACCACACCTGCTACAACTAAAAATAGGCGTACCAATAATACTTTTAAGAAATATCAACCCACCAAAGCTTTGCAATGGCACGCGACTTGCCGTAAAAAAAAAACAATGGAAAACCTAATAGATGCCACAATCTTGACAGGGCCTTATGAGGGTGAGGCTGTTCTTATTCCTCACATTCCCATGATTCCAACGGATCTGCTTTTTCAATTTAAAAGATTGCAATTCCCAATTCGATTAGCATTTGCAACCACCATCAACAAAGCTCAAGGGCAATCACTAGAAAAATGCGGTATAGATCTTAATACAGATTGCTTTACCAATGTACAATTGTATGTTGCATCTTTGAGGGTCGGTAAACCTGACAATCTATTTATACGCACAGACAATGGGACAGCGAAGACTGTTGTATATTCACAAGTTTTACGTAGTTAATTTGTATTGTATCTATCTATCTATCTATCTATATAAAAACGAGTTGTGTGTATGCATGTTTGTCTGTTTGTAAAAAGAGCGTTTGCATATGACGTCATTATTAGTACATACGGCTTTGTATATGGACAGACAATGGGAAAGCCAAGAATGTTGTATATTCGCAATTTTTACGTAGTTTGAAACACATATATAAATCTATCTATATTCACAAATGGGACACAGGGACACAACTACAATGGCGCGTAACGACTTACGCGCGCGGGGGGGCTTGGGGGGGCGCGAAGCGCCCCACCAGCTAGGTGTTGGGGGGGCGCGAAGCGCCACCCCAACAGCTAGTATATATATATATATATATATATATATATATATATATATATATATATATATATATATATATATATATATGTTTTTAACTACGTAAAACTTGCGAATATACAACATTCTCTGCTGTCCCATCGTCTGTGCATATAAATAGATTGTCAGGTTTACCGACTCTTGAACATGCAACATATAATGGTCCATGGGAAAACAACACGTATTGTTGTAGTTGCGTCCCTGTGTCCCGGTCGTCATTTATATTCCCTGTGTCCCGGTCGTCATTTGTGTTCCGGTGTCCCAGTCTGTGATTTCTCTTTGAGTTTCCCGGGCGTCATTTATATTCCTTGTGTCCCGGTCGTCATTTGTGTCCCTGTGTCCCGGTCTGTATGTAGATTCGTATTTGAATTGGTCTTTTTTTTAGTTTTTAGTTTTTTACCTTTTTTTAGTTTTTTTTAGATATACCTCATGATTCTAATGATTGCCCTTGAGCTTTGTTGATGGTGATTGCTAATGGAACATTCCCTGTTTCCCCGTCGTCATTTATGTATCCCCCTGTGCCCCCCGGCGTCCCCGTTGTAGTTGTGTCCCTGTGTCCCGGTCGTCATTTATATTCCCTGTGTCCTGGTCGTCATTTGTATCCCGGTGTCCCGGTCTGTATATACATTCGTTTTTGAAATGGTATATGATGAAATAAATTTTGTATTTTTCCCCCTTTTTTTCTTTTGTTTTTTTTTTGGTTTTTACTTTTTTTTTTTTTAGTTTTTTTAGTTTTTGTTTCTCTTTTCTTTTTAGTTTTTTTTATTTTTTTTAGTTTTGTTTTTCTCCTTTATTTTCAATTTTTTCCTTTTTTTATTTTTTTTTTAGTTTTTTTTTAGTTTTTTAGCTTTTTTAGTTTTTTTATTAGTTTTTTTTCTTTTTAGTTTTTTTTTGTAGTTTTTAGATTTTTTTTAGTTTTTTTTTACTTATGTCCTGGTCGTCATTTATACTCCCTCTGTCCCGGTCGTCATTTGTGTCCCGGTGCTTTGTTGATAGTGATTGCTAATCGAACATTCCTTGTGTCCCGGTCACTTTCTCTTTGAGTGTCCCGGTCGTCATTTATATTCCCTATGTGCCGGTGTCCCGGTCGTCATTTGTGTCCCGATGTCCCGGTCTGTAATTTCGTCAGTCTAAAACATGACGTCAGTCAACACACAAACATGACGTCACCCGACAGACCCAAACACACACAGACAACTTATTTTTATATATATACTAGGTGTTGGGGCGCTTCTCCCCCCCCCCCGCGCGCATAAGTCGTTACGCGCCATATTAGTTACGCGCCATTGTAGTTGTGTCCCTGTGTCCCACCTGTGAATATAGATAGATTTATATATGTGTTTCAAACTACGTAAAAGTTGCGAATATACAACATTCTTGGCTTTCCCATTGTCTGTGCATATACAAAACCTTATGTACTAATAATGACGTCATATGCAAACGCTCTTTTTACAAACAAACAAACATGCATACACACAGCTCGTCTTTATATAGATAGATAGATAGATAGATACAATTCAAATTAACTGCGTAAAAGTTGCGAATATACAACATTCTTCGCTGTCCAATTGTCGCTGCATATAAATAGATTGTCAGGTTTACCGACCCTCGAACATGCAACGTACAATTGTCCATGGGAAAAACAATCAGTATTAAGATCTATACCACATTTTTCTAATGATTGACCTTGAGCTTTGTTAATGGTGATTGCAAATGCTAATCGAATTGGAATTGCAATCTTTTAAATTGAAAAGGCAGATCCGTTGGAATCATGGGAATGCGAGGAATAAGAACAGCCTCACCCTCAAAAGGCCCTGTCAAGATTGTGGCCTCTATTAGGTTTTCCATTGTTTTTTTTTTACGGCAAATCGCGTGCCAATGCAAAGATTTGGTGGGTTGATATTTCTTAAAAGTATTATTGGTACGCCTATTTTTAGTTGTAGCACGTGTGGTGGAAACCCTGAAAGATCCACGGAATTTAATAATTCAGATGGATAAGTAACCGCTTCATTTGGTTCCAAAACTGTGTCGACTGACTTGTAAAGGATTGCCTGGTCTCGAATCTTGGTCAAAACAATATTGTTGATTTTGTGGACGTCTATATTTTTCGGTGCAAGAATCACTCTTTCACTTAGCCATTTATTATTTTTATAATTGTTTAGAATATTCGGATATACTTTTTCAATCAATTCATTTTTGGACGTCACTAAATTACAGAAATCATCAAGTAGTTGTGTACGTCCTGAAATTGAGTCTACTGGGAGCTTTCCGTTTCCAATTGCCAGCAATTGATCTGAAAATGTTTGACCAGAGTCATCGTTTTGCAATCGGACACGCATATTTGTAGTTAATTTTAATGTTTTTACATGTGCCCATAAATTAGAATTTTTCAGGCAAGCATTCATTTCGTCTGCAGGAGTTGATCTAGGTATTATAGGTAATGTTTGCCTGAAATCTCCCGCAAGCAATATTAATGTGCTGCCAAAGGGTTTCGACTTCCCTCGCAAATCTTTCAAGCATTGATCCAGAGCCTGGAGCGATTTTTGGTGTGCCATTGTGCACTCATCCCAAATAATAAGTTTGCATTGCTGCAATACTTTACCCGTCCCAGATGATTTGGAAATACTGCACGCGGGAGTTTCTGTAGAATGTAAATTCAGAGGCAATTTCAAAGCGGAATGAGCAGTTCTTCCACCAGGCAGCAATGTTGAGGCTATTCCGGACGACGCAATTGCCAACGCTATATCATTTTCTGATCGAATTGATGTCAGAATCAGTTTTATCACAAACGTTTAACCAGTACCTCCTGGCGCATCCAAAAAGAAAATTTCTCCAACGTTGTTATCGACACAATACATTATTTTATCATAAATGTCTTTTTCTTCCGACGTTAACTTGGAAATGTTATTTTGTACATACGCCAATAGATCACTCGTACTGTAACTTTGTTCACGATCCAATTCTACACATGTTGAAACAGCAGCGATACGGTTAGGTGAAGACATTCCCAAACCCTGAAGAGGTTTGCTTGCCATACGTACGCACAAGTCTTCCATAATAACTAAAGTGTAGTTATAAATTTCTGATGAAAAATCAAAAGTCATATCTGACGTCTCTAACTGTTTTCGATGGAGTATATCTTCGGATATTTTTGACTTATATTTTTCCCATAACTCTGTAGGAGCTGATGGAGAGCAAGTTGTTAAAATGATGCCAAACAATGCACGAATTTGACTTGGAGTTGACGTTTCGCACGCGTCATTGATGCAGTTATCCCAGTGTTGGTCATTCTCCAATAAATTCAGAGCTTGGCATGCACTACGGTAAGTGTCATGTATAGTACCGTTTACAGTTCTCAAATACTCAAAGGATATCGGACCGGGTACATTCACCAAAAGCAGGCGTAAAAAGAAGCATTCATGTTGATTGGGGTGAACGGTGTAGAGTCTTCCTATCGTGGTATCTTTGAAGATGGTAGGTTGGCCGTCGACTGACTTACCCTGTTTTCGACGTTCAAATAATTTATTTTTAGTATTCCACTTGTAATACGAAGGCACTTCAGTATACAGCAGTTTTTTTGCAAAAGAATAATTTTTGCAAAGCGAAAAGAAACCGGTTAACTTTGTATCCGGTGGATTCAGGGCTCTTTGTTGCACGTTGGTTTCCGAGAAATAAACACGTTGACCATTCTGTAAATGTACCGCTAAATGAACAACAGCTGGACTACGTTCATGTATCGGAAATGAAAGAATTCGCCAAACAGCTTCATTACTACTTATGTATCTTCCAGCCTGATATTGTACGATTTCGTCGATATCTTTGATTTCGGGCTTCAAGCCAAAAACTGCCATGTCACTGCCTTTTTTGATGTATTTACATATGAATTTGATTGCCTTTACGGAGTTACAGTATTCAACGTTTACGTGTGCATTAAATGTTTTTGATAATAATGGGGAATATGGAACAACCCATTGGTTATCTACTTCGATGGTGTAACCGTTACGCTTCTTTATTATTGCTGTTTTACCGCCATCTTCAGTAGATCTTCTTCTATATTGTGGGTAACCCATCAATTTAATATTAAAGTGATAGCCGTCGGCTCCATCCCAAAAAATGATAGGATATTGTAGGGCATCGTAGCATCGATGAGTTTCAGCAATTCTTAACAACTGAGCGTTTCGCTTATGAAGAATAATATCTCGAGATAAAAACTGATCACCGACCATAACGATTGCCACTTCGTCGATAGTTGGAGCATTGTATCTACGCACATGTTGGCCAGGAGGCGTTTTGTCAGCGGAAATAACAATTTTATGCGTATCAGTAGGCATCAAATCGATGGCTGTTTTGAACAGACGCACTAAATTATTATTTTCGTGGAAAAGATGTTGCAATTGGGAAACGATTGTCCTTTCAACGTTGGGAGAAATTTCGCAACGTGCATTCAATTCAGAATTTCTATCACTGATGAAGTACAATTGTAAAAATTTATGATTCTCGCCTGAGAATGGTAGAAGGGACCCTGCTCTATGATAAATTTGCCCTTTTACTTTGAAAGTAGACATAAATTGATCTGGATTTTCGTTTTGGGCTCCAAACGACGTCATTTGGAAACATGAGTTATATTTTCTGATTTGTGACAAAAAACGCTTAGATTCTGACGTAGTTCCAGTAAGGAAAGTCTTCAGTGGCTCTGGTGGTGCAGCCAATAGAGGAAGTTTAACTTTTCCTGAGGCGCAACACATTTCCATTGTTTCACCATTGAATTTCAAGGCCTTGCAATAGGGAAAAAATTTTAGACATAGTCCCGATTTGAACACATCTACTCAAGCTATAATCATCGACTGGGCTGTACCTGAATGCCAAGCGATAATTTTCAGGTTGCTCTGATTCCTCGGCACGCTTTCTTTTCTTACTTTCTCTATCAGCAGCAATCCGTATTCAGATCTATACCTGATTATTCTAATGATTGTCCTTGAGCTTTGTTGATGGTGATTGCTAATCAAAGATTTCCTGTGTCCTCATTGTCATTTACATATCCCCCTGTGCCCCCGTCATCCCCTTTGTAGTTGTGTCCCGTGTCCCTGTCGTCAGTTATATTACCATTATCCCGGTCGTCATTTGTATCCCAGTGTCCCAGTCTGTAATTTCTCTTTAAGCGTCCCAGTCGTCATTTATATTCCCTGTGTCCCGGTCGTCATTTGTGTCCCGGTCGTCATTTGTGTCCCGGTGTCCCGGTCTGTAATTTATCTTTGAGTTTCCCGGTCTTCATTTATATATCCCGGTTGACATTTGTGTCCCCATGTCCTGGTCTGTAATTTCGTCAGTCGACAAACATGACGTCAGTCGACACACACACATGACGTCACTCGACAAACAGACAACTTATTTTTATATATATAGACTAGCTGTTGGGGTGGCGCGAAGCGCCACCCCAACACCTAGTTGGTGGGGGCGCTTCGCGCCCCCCCCGCGCGCGTAAGTCGTTACGCGCCATATTAGTTACGTGCCATTGTAGTTGTGTCCCTGTGTCCCACCTGTGAATATCGATATATATATATATATATATATATATATATATATATATATATATATATATATATATATATATATATATATATATATATATATATATATATACATATATATATATATATATATATATATATATATATATATATATATATATATATATATATATATATATATAAGTTGTCTGTCCGTTACGCCAGATTATATCTTCTATATATATAAAAGAAAACAAACTAGAACGTAAAAACTGGAAATTGCATAAATATTTCGAAATATTTTGACAATAGATTAAAGTAATTCGAAAAAGAAAAATGGTAAAAAACTAAAAAAAAAAAACAAAAAAAAAACAAAAAAAAATTAAAAATTAAAAAAAGAAAAAACCTAAAAAGAAAAAACGTAAAAAAATAAAAAGATATAAAACTAAAAAAAAACTAA